>NW_007253420.1:394494-421664 GCF_000164805.1 Carlito syrichta
AGCGACAGTCAGCGCGGCCGGGTTCCTCCTCCTGGCGTTCTCGGCAGCCGGCGCCAAGCTGTGCGGGCGCTCGGCTCCCCGCGGCTGGCGCGGTCACGGCCGCCGCCCGGCCCCGGCGCGCCCGAGCCGGCAGCTGCCTCCCGGAGACGTGCCCAGCTGTGTGCGCGCGTGTGTCTAAGCGAATCGCTTCCCCTCCATCACTTGGGCGCGCAGGAGGGACGGGGCCCGGGCGACCGGCTGCAGAGTGGCTGCTGGTCCACACCCTCCCTGCTCTCCCCACCCACCCCGCCCCTGCTCCTCCTCTCCCTCTCCCCCCTCCCCCAGCTGCCGCTCCCGAGCTCCCAAAGGCAGCAGAGAGGCCGCAGCGAAAGGAAGGAGGAGGAGGGTGGGGAAGAAGCGCAGGTGTCTCGGGCGGAGAGATGGGCGCACGCACCGGGGCGGCTAGCTGCAGGGGGAGGGCAGGGCGTTAGGCGGAGAAGGGGCGGGGGAGCATTTACCCGGAGGCGAGGGTCCTGCAGCCCGCTGCTGCGCGTCCCACCCAGGCGCGGGAACCGCAGGCTAGCAGCGCGGTGCGGCGGCCGAATGGGCGCGCAGGGCTCCCCCGCAGGCTGAAGTCGCAGCTTGGGGAACCCGCGGAGGTGACCTGCGTGGCAGAGCCCTGGGACACAGAGGGCTGAAGGACCCAGTCTCTCAGGGGTGAGGGGGCCGAGCCCGGTCTTTCCGGGGTGAGGGGGCCTAGGTCTCGATCTCGGGGCGCACAGGTGTCTGGGGAGCTGGCGTGTGGTCCCCGCGTGCCGGACGGCAGCGCCGGAGGCTGCCAGGGCGCGGCGGCGGCGGCGGGGGCGCGTAGCTGCTGTGCGCATCCGGAGTCGCAGGGGGCGATCACTGCCCGGCTGGGAAGGAGCTCGCGGCTCAGCCTCCTTCCGGGTCCCGGGTCCCAAAGCGGGGAGGCGCGCTTGCCTTTCCCATTCGGTCTGCGTCGGTCCCGCGCGTGGCCCGGCCCGCCCGCAGGCCAGGACACAGATTCCACCTGCTGTTACGGTGCTCCTGGCCTGAGCGAGTGGATCCCACCCGGTCCAGGGAGACTGACGCTCGGCGGCTTCCCTCCGGACCAGTCCTCTCCCTCGACGTACCCTACCCGTCCAGAATTGCCCAGGACCCTGCATTTTTCACGGATAAAGTTTTTCGCTCTGGGGTTTTCTGATCCTGCACATTTCCCCTGCCCCCTTTGTCTGTAGCGGTATTCGGTCCTTTGCTTACATGCCATAGCGAAATGCAGTACACAGAAAAGTCCTTTAGGCAGAAAAATCACGGCGCTGTTGCTTAGGCTTGTCTTTTCAAATGACAGTCACAGGATGCAAAGTTGAGTCAGCCCTTGATCAGTGGAGAGGGTGGTCCATTTAATTAGAGGCCTGTTGGAGCCGTCCTGGGCAACACCACTAGGAAGAGTCGCCGAGCTTTCCCCGGGAGCCCTTCCTTTTTATGATGATCATTTCATTCTGTTAATTTAGGCAATCTGAAAATGAAAGTCTCATGCAATTCACGAGGCACAATATTTCTAGACTCTCGTCCAACAGTCAGCCCCACCTCCTGCCCCGGGTCCACCCTGACCATCACTTTCAAAGGTGGTGGGTTCAGAACTCAAGCAGCATTTTTAAAAATTTGGAAACGTAGCCTGCATGGTAAAGTTGTTGAGTTCTAGAGAAAGATGACTTAGTATTTGCCAGCTACTCTGACAAAATCATAAGACCAGCAAGGACAACAAAATGTATACTGTGTGATATATGGAGCAGGACTGAGCAGGAGGAAAGATGGCTCTTTGCCAGTGATGTGATCCACTAACCTCTTTAGCTCATTGTTGGCAACAATAGCGTACAATCACGTTCTTATGCTGGACAGACAAGGGATTCTTTTTTCTTTCTCAAAATCACAATGCTACATTACAGTCTAAAAGAGACCTCAAACAATAAAAGTAATAAGAAGGGAAGAAACACAATTTGCTTTTCCTCTGAGAAAATGTTGCTGCTCTGTTTTTCTGGAGAAAGAAAAATGCTGATAAGCAATAAAGTCCACAAAGGCATGACCATGGTTTTGAAGAACGTGTCACTCCATCCATCAATCTTTTCAATTAGCAAACTTTATTTAACATGCTTATTTATTTATTTTGTATTGGTTTTCAGCCTTTCTTCTGGGCCTGGAGGCTCACTGGGGATGAGGATAAGCGAGATGAATCTGTTTTCTCAGAATTGTATCTTGTGCAGGTTTATGTCTGGCAGGAGAGGGACACTCCTGGCCTGTGATTTCACAGCAATCCTGACTTCTCTTCAGAGGATCTTGAACTGATAGCTGCAGGACTGAAATATTTTGGCAGTGATTTTGCCTGCTTTGTACAGGATCACACCCGGGGCTGGTGGCAGGTCCAGTTCTGGAAACTGTGATGCAAAGCTCCAGAAAGGGCTTTGACCTCGCCTAGGGTTGGAGCATGAGGTTAGGGTGCAAGAGATATTTGTTTGTTGCTTTTCAACTTCTACAAATGACCAGTCTCTTCTACTAGGCGAAGGGCAGAGGCAGTCAGATGAGGTCTCCCATTTTAGTAGAAACATTTGGGTACTCTGCCATATTAAACAAATGAAACTGAACACCAGATAAAAACACATGCATAACACCTACCTGAAATACAATTTAAAAAAATAATCACAGATTTATTGGTTCGGTTTAGTCCCCAAAGCCAAATAAAGTAAACAACAATGAAAACATTTGGTTAATTAGTGTTCACTTGGTAAATAATTTTTTTTCTGAACATCATCACTCTCTCTTGTCTCAAAAAGATGCAACCAGTAAATATTATTTCATTTATACTTCCAAATGGAGTCTGCCCTTTCAATAAAATATGGAAATGTTTCTCATTATCAAGAGATAGAGAATAAATGATTTGCTTTCCAAAATCTTTTTTTTAAACTTTAACTAGCCAATCACTGACATTTAGATTCAGATGATTTTGCAAATGTTCACTGAATGATCTCTTCTGTGTGCCACTCGGGAAACCAGAAGAAACCTCTGGCCCAGTAGAGTGAGGTCAGTAATCACTAGGGCTACCAAGTCTAGATCTGGGTGATCAGGGGCCCTTCCCTGATGAGAGAATGAGCCCTCATACTCACACCTCCATGCTCCATCACTATATTTGAGTATCTCTTGCATGAAAGGTGTGGTTTTTATATTGTGCTATGCTGTGCTTAGTTGTGGGTGTCCTAAAAGAGTAAGGTCACTCTTGGTGGTGAGGTAAGCATTTCTCATGAAAGGAAGGAATGGGCCCAAAGACAGGGTATCAGAAACTATGAAGGCAGTGAAGAGGATTTAACCTCTCTTTAAAGTTAGACCAGTGATGGCCAGGAGAAGTGTAACTCAAGGCACAGATGTGAGTACTTTTAAATATTCCAGGATTTTATTTAAAAACTAATAAGAAATAGATGAAATTAATTTTAACAATGTATTTTATTTAACCTAATATATCCAAAATATTATTCCAACATGTGGTCAATATACACATTATTCATGAAATATTTTGCATTTTTTTATACCATGGTAGGCAGAATGACTCCCCAAAGATGTCCATGTCCTAATCTCTGGAGCATGTAAATGTGTGACATTGAGCAGCAAGAGGGATTTTGTAGATATAACTAAGGTTACAAACTTTTGAATAGGAAGATTATTTGGGTTGTCAGCTGGGCCCAATCTGATCACATGAGCTTTTTGATTTTTGATAGCTAAATAGTATTTTTGTATTATTCATTTTATATGTATCTTAATTACTGAAAGTTAGGTTATGTATCATAATTAGTGAAAAGCCAGTTCTTTTTTCCATGAGGAAAAATGCCTGTAGTGACAAAAATGGAAAATGCTTTATAATTAATAGACGAAGGAGATATCCGTACATTTCAATAATTGCCTAAATTCTGAATGTAATTCTGAATTCAGTTCTGAATTTAAGCAAGAATTGCTTAAATTTTTTTATTGGTTTTATGTTCCAGATATTTATGATCCTGAGTTGGTTGAATTTGTGGAACATATGGATACAGAAGGTGGACTATACAGAGTTTTAATTTCAAAGTTTAACAGGGAAGGGTCATACAAGGAGGTCAATAATACACCTAGCATCCCAAGCCAAGTTTGTTCGTGTACACAACTGAAATCAATTGCAAGGTATTACCTGACAAACGCTAGATGAACTTTTATAAAAGCTTTTTTAAAAATAGGTTCCTCATCCTCACATGCTTTTCCATTGTAATGGCATCATCTTACCTGATTTGGATCAGCATCTATCAGATACATCTGATCCATTTCATCAATCTTTTCTTCTTCCTTCCTCTCAGGAAGGAGTTATTTCAGCAAAGAGAGTTTATCAGGAGAAAGAAAGCCATTCTCAGGAAAATTTACCTGAAATCTGATGATTAGATCATTCTTTTCATACAATAATTTGGCATGCCTTCATTTAGCACATACTTGATATCTCCAGGCTTGACAATCTGACATTGGGGATTTGAGGTGATGGTCATGGTTTGGTTGTCAAGAGTGGATATTGGCTTTTGGAAGTTACACAGTGATTCAGCCAGTAATACAATGGGGGACCCCAAAAACCCAGAATTATCTTTTACAAAGTGGGCCCCATGTAGTCCAGGCTTCCTCTGGTAAATAAGTGTTCTAGGAGGTTCAGTGATTTTTTTTTTTTTTTTGAGATTCTTTCAACATGTTTGTCCATTTCATGATGTATGATTTACAAGTGCATCTGCCCACACCTGCACCGAGTGTTCAGCAGTTTTTGACTCAAAACGGCATGACCTCCATGGTCCACCTTCTCTATTCACCTGATCTTGCCCTGAGAGACTTTTTTTGCTTCCCCAGATTTTATTTTATTTTATTTTATTTTTTGAGTTGGAGTCTCAGTCTGTTGTCCAGACTGGGGTGCAGTGGCACGCTGCTGGCCACCGCAGCCTCGACCTGCTGGGCTCTGGCGATCCTTCCGCCTCAGCCTTCGAAGTAGCCAGAACTACAGATGTGCGCTACCACACCCGTCTAATTTTTGATTTATTGTAGAGTTATGGCCTCGCCAGGTTGCCTGGGTGGGTCTCGAACCTGCGGGCTCAGGCAATCCACTTGTTTCGGTCTCCCAAAGTGCTGGGATTACAGGCTGAGCCACTGAACCCAGCCTGTTTCCCCAGATTTTAAAGAGTTTTTCTGGCAGAAGCACTAAAAGGAATCAAAATTGATGAATTCAAAGCCTGTTTTCAACAGTGGAGAAAGTGTCTCAATAGATAGATTACGTTACATGGAGAGGACTTTGAAAATGACAGAAGTTTAAGCATATAAGAATAAATACACAATATTTTATAAATAAACTTGGGTTTTCTTGCACCCCCCTGATGAAAAGGTCTTGTTGAGAAAGAACAGTGTGGTCCTTCTGATCTAAACCAATGATAATATTCCCCAGCTCCAGTTCTGGCTCTTGGCCTTCTTCCCATCTTCTGGTCATCTTTCATGCATTCAAGTTGAACTTGTGGAATCCTCTTCTCTTGAACTCCTTCCTTCCATTGGAGTTCTTACATCTTAAGACTACTCTCTGTACCCCATGGCCTTGGCATTACACGCCCACAGCCTGAAGTTCCTGAACCATTCTAGGTCCCATCTGAATAAATGCTATTTGCATTTCTGTACCTCAGTGACTGGAACAGCACTCTGCTGCTCCTTTCTTACCACCTTGGCCTTAACATTTGCTACAAATCACATTCTATTGTAGAGCTAGTTTTCTTGTTGTACCATTAAGTAAATCTAAGGTTACTGAAACCAGATGAACATTTCACCTCTCCTTTCTCTCTACATCCTTCCTCATATCAAAGATTTCCATGGGGAAGCCACAACTGTACCCTGCTCCATTCTTTTTAACTGCTCTTTCTTTCCCTTTCTCAATGCCATTTTCTTTGTATCAGAGAGCACTTATAACTTGAGAGTTATGTTTAAACCTCTCCTCTTTGTTTGAATTTTTTACCAAGTTGGAGCTTTGAGGCTAGTTTCCTGTAAACATTTTTCAACTCTTCCAGGTGACATTGGGTTTGACCCAAAGCATTATAGTTAGTGACTGTTTTCACCACTTTCCATAGCTGGCATGGGGGAACAGGAAGAAACTTGGGTAACCACTGCTTCTCTGCCTCTTACCACACTTTCTGGAACATTATCTCCCGGGAGTTCTCTAAGCGGAAGATTTGCTCAGGCTAGAAGCAGAAGGAATGTGACAGAAAGGGAAGTCAGAGAAATCAAAAGCACAAGATGGATTCAACATGTTCTCTCTGGTCTGAAGATGGAGGGGACAATGTGACAAGGAATGCAGGAAGAGCCAAGAGAGGCTTCTGGCTGACAGCCATGGAGAGAGCAAGACCTCTGCTCTGAAACCACAGGAGCTGAATTCAACCAACCACCTGAATGAGCTCAGAAGCAGATCCATCTCTAGAGCGTCCAGAAAAACGGAAGCCCCACCGACACCTTGATTTTGGTCTTAGGAGATTGACATTAAGTGGAAGAATCAGCTGAGCCATGTAGTATGGGATTTCTGGCCTACAGAATTGTGAGATAATAAGTGTAATAAGTGGATTATTTTAAGTCACTAACCATCCGAGGTTTTTTATGGTAGGAATGGAAAACTCATAAATACACCAAGTCTTTAAATCTTGTGTATATTTTACATGTATAGCCCAACTTAATTTGTACCAACCATAGTTCAAGCATTCAACAGCTGCATGTGGCTATTGGTGACAGTGTTGGACAGTGCATGCCTAGAACAACAGAGTCAAGATGTCTAAGATGTGCCAGGTATGTAGGCTAAATTTAATGGCACCATGTGCAGAGTGGAAAGGAACGAGGAAGAGAGGAACATGGCCTGTTCCATCCTGCCCTCAATGAATGGGATAGTCTTGCTCATATAAAAAGTAGACCAGATCTTACAAGCTAGATTTTCTAAGTTCATTGCACTCTGATTATTTTTGTTTTTAGTGCTTTGGGGCTATTAATAAATTCTTTTTTTGAATATTCCATTGTTGTCTTAGTTCAATTTTAGAGCAATCAAGAGAAGAGTTGCTGCTCACACTTGAATTTATGCTTAAGATGGAGCATCCATCATTCAGTTCTAGCTTCGTGGGGTGAAGGTGGGTGGCCAATGGTAACCATGGATTATCTCCAGGGGTAAAATTGTGTGGATTCATTGAGAATTCCTAGGAAGGCTTCTATTCCTCACCAGAGAACTTGCCTTTCAATATCAACTTTCTGAGGTTCACATTTTATTTTTATTCAGACATGCAATGTGTTTTTTTGCAATTCTATTAGATTCCATGTTTAGCCTTCTCAAATAATGTTTTACCATCCCCTCTATAGCATTTAGAGCAATAACTAATCATTGTAATCTGGGAACTTATTAGGAAGGTTTCACCAAAGAGCTATACAACTGGACTGGATTTAAAGAAGAAAATGGAAACGAGACCAAGAGGGAGAAGAGAAGCTGGCTTTCCAGCCTTCGAGGCGAGTGGAGGTAGCAATGGAAGATAGGAAAGTGAATGGTAGGTTGACTGACTGAGGAAGAGTTCCTTTTGATTATGGCCAAAAGCTTTTGTAAGAAACACTGTAGATGGTGTTAGAGATGGAAAGGCCAGTGAGTTCTAGATGTATACTGTCCAATATGATGGCCTCTACCTTATCTATGTAGCACTAGAAATATGGTTTGTCTGATTTGAGAGGCACTGTAATACACACTGGATTTCAAAGACTGTGCACAAAATACTTTATTTAATTAATAACAATTCATTAATATTTCATCAATAAGTTTATATTAATTGTTGAAATGATAATATTTTGGATACAAAGGGTTAAATAAAATATATTATTAAAATTATTTTCAGCCGGGCTCGGTGGCTCAGCCTGTAATCCCACGCCTTTGGGAGGCTGAGGTGAATGGATTGCCTGAGGCCGCGGGTTTGAGACCCGCCTGGGCAGCGAGACCTCATCTCTACAAGAAATCAAAAAATCAGCCGGGCGTGGTAGCACATGCCTGTAATTCCGGCTACTCGGAAGGCTGAGGCGGAAGGATCGCTGGAGCCCAGCAGGCGAGGCTGCGGTGGCCGGGGCTCCCCGAGTGAGACTCCAACTCAAAAAAAAAAAAAATTATTTTCACCTTTTAAAAATCCTTTTTAATACAGCTCCTAGAAGATTTTGAATTATATATGTGGTTCTTATATTTCTGTGGGACATCGCTGCTCTAAACCAAGTGACCCTCATACTTTAAAGTATGTATGAGCCAATTGGAAATATTGTTAAACTGTACATTCAGAAGTTCCCAGATGAGCTGCTTCTGCTGGTCTATGAATCACACTTGGAATATCAGAATGATAATTCACAGCATTGCCTGTAACACAAAAAAATTTAGGAACTTTTAAAATCATAATGACCAGATTGCTACACCCAAATCAATTAAATAAGAATCTCTAGAGTTTAGTATTTGTTATAGTTCTTTAGGTAAGTTTAACATTTCACACATTTGAGGATCCCTGCCTTAGAATAGAAGTGAACTGACTTAAAGTGGATTTTATAGACTATGGAGTAGGTTATATATCAACGACAATTAATTTGTTACTAGTGAGAATTCACATATTCATTTATATTAACCTACATTCTAGAAGCTTTGAAGTGAGTTGCAGAGATAACTACTTAGATAATTGCAAAGCAACATGGGTAGGTTCAGCATGAGTGGTATAGGTATTACAGGTTATAGGACCCCAGAAAAGAAGGATTATTAAATCTTTCAGAAGAGTTGATGGGTGAAAGAGACATGATGCAGTTCTCAAATGTTAGGCTCTAAAACGTTAGGTCACATCAAAATCATCTGGAGTGAATAGGCCAAGGTTACTGTTGTCATAAAACTTTGTTACTATCACTTCATTGCACTATACATGACTTGTAACCATTCTTACATCTCTGTTCTAGTAACTCAAGTTTCCAAGTGCCCAGGCCACATGTTCAAGCCTGGCCTGCACAGGAGCCATTGGCAATGCACAACTTCTCACCCAAACAGCACACAAGGGAACTTTTTCCAAAAATAGGAATGAAGTTGCAATGATACTTTCTTCTCTCCACACTCACAAAAACTCCCCAAGCAAAAACAAAACCCAAAACTAACAAATAAACAAACATATGTCTACTACTGGTAGTACTATTTTAAAAATAGATGCGCATCAAGAAAGACTTGCTCTTGGACAGGAAGGAAAATTCAATTTTAGGTTTTTAATTTGAGAATACAGCACTTAACTCAAATGGAGACGTTCAGCTAGTGAGTTTGGGGAGTGAGATTAGGGTTAAAGAGGGTTACTTAGGTGTCATCTCCCTAGAGGTGAAAACTGAGAAGTGCAACCACCAGGAGAAAGCAGATAGAGGGAAGAACCCTGGACAGAAACTCTTGTAATATCCTCATAATTCTGGGACTCAAGGAGTACTATAAAAAGATGCTTTATTAGATATTAGTGGGTCTTAACCCCCAAACCAGTTCCGATTGATGAGTTGACTAGGAATATCTATTGTGATACATCTCAGAGCTTTTAGTTTGCTTGCGTAATAAAGCTTATCCTTAGATGCTGCATTTCCAAATATTATTTGACTTTGAAGCTCTCTTAAGTAACTAGTGATCTATCGAATGCATTTTGGAAACAAGTGGGTTAGAATGTTCTGTAAAGAAAAAGACACAGAGAGACTTAGAGAACTGTTCAAGGGGAGAAACAGTTGTCCCAGAATCCAGACTATTCAGGCAATTCTGACCATAATAGTATGGAATTCGTAGTATTACATTATGTTTTACCTTTGTGTGTCCTAAATGGACAGTACCTGGCACATGAAGCTGCACTGTAAATATTTAAGAGAATAAATAGAATGAACAGCGAGAAAAGTTCTTTAATTTGTCAATATGGAGGTCATAAGTATCCTCTAAGAGCATAGCTTCGGAATCCATGATGAGTTGGGCAGGGTGAAACCCACTTGCTAGGGATTTCTTAAATGATTTCTCAAGGACCTCTGGCAGAGTGAACTGTCCACCCTGCCATCTGTTTCTGTCTTTTATTCGTGGTAATATAACAATGGTGACCATATAATTTATCATCCAAACTAGGACACTTGAGAGAGAGAAGGGGGGAGCTATTAATAATTACACCAGGACAACACACACAAAACAGACTTTCAGGCAAACTGGGACAAATGGTCATCCTAAAAATAGCTCCTGATGTTTTGCTGCACACTTGACTGCAGGGAATAAAGTGTGCATTGCTCAGCCTTTCTCATATTTGCAGGGGTCCAAGGAACCAACATGGTACCAGATAACATTGGTTAGTTCCCCTCCCCCAAATCTTACAGGGGTGGCTCACTCTTGATCAAAGCTGGTTCTTGCTTATCGGGGAAGATGGTAGAAGATGGTTCTTGATCCTTCCTGCTGACTGGAATATGATTATTCTGGTTAGAGACTTAGCAGCAATCTTGGATCATGAGGCAGCATGCTTAGGATGGTGGAACAGAAAGATAAAAGAGACCTGAGACTCTGATGCTCATGGAGTGAACCTGTCAGCCCCATTTCCCTCTGGTCTATTGTGAAAGGAATCAACAAACATTTATCTTTGGTAATTACTCTGGGTTATTTTGGAGCGTTCTGTTACTTCTCATTGAACCTAATCCAAGTAGATAGGACCTTATGCTAATGCTTTCCAAAAATATATAATGTGAGTTACAAATGCAAACCATATATGCAACTAAAATGTTTCTAATAATGTATTTTTAAACCAGTGTAGTCAAGATATTATTTTCTACATGGAATCAACATGAAAAAATGTTAATATTTCCCTTGCTTCTGTTTCATGCTAAATCTTCAAAATTCGATGTGCATTTTGCACTAAAAGCACTTCTTAATTTAGACTAACCACATTTCAAGTGCTCAGTAGCCACGTGTGGTTAGTGGCTAATATATTGGACAGCACAACTTTATATCATAAATACCTCCTCTCACTCACCTGTAGATTTTCTCTCTCTCCCTCTACTCTTGCTTCTCTCTTCAATAAGTAAACATAGAAAAAAATTAATATATTATATTCAGCAACAACAATGAAACAATTTTCCATTCTTACTTCCCAGAATCTATTTCTCTATTTTTTTCTCTTTCACAGCTTTATTTAAAAGAATTTGCAATCTCAGGTAACTCTGATTTTAGGCTAATGATAGAACAGAGTTCTTTAGGGTACCACTTGAGAAACTGGGTGTCTGGATGATGCAAAACTATCAACAATCACATTTTTAAGGTGATTCCTTAGCAAATTCTATGTTGAGCTCCTATGTATTTGGAGTTGTTAATATCAAGTCCAAAATCCCACCATGTTGCAATCAGTTGGCCACAAATAATTGGTCATTTTTTTTCCCAAATTATTTAAGAAAATCACATCCAGCTGTATCACGTTACCCCTCTGGTGATGCCAATCTTACTTACTTTGAGATACATGGTGAAGAGTGGAAGAAGAAAGAATTGTGAGACCTGGTTACTCAGAGCTTGAGACTGAGTTGGATACTCCCATACATTGTTATAGGTGGGACAGTAAGAAAGTCACTTCCAGCATGTGACTTCACAGAGTACAGCACAACCCCAGTTATCCAGAGTCCAGTGTGCAAGCACCAGGCATGGTGTCAGTTACAAAAGAAAAAAAAAGTGTATCTTGGAAAAAAAGAATAAACCATTAGATTTGAGCTCTTGTACATAATTAAGAAGAGTCAACGATATGAAGAGTTACAGAGGGTGAGCTAATCCCCCACCAAAAGCCAGAAGACCTTCTAGCTTGATGAAGATGTACAAAAAAAAGCTCAATCTTCTCATGCAGAAGCCAAGAAGCTCAGTTGAGAGATGACAAGGGTTCAGTAAGATAAGATAGAGGAAAGTAAAGAGAATGGGAAAGCAAATACGGAGGTTACATATGGAGCAGAACTGGTGGCAACAGACAGAAGCAGAGGCAGAGGAGGCCAGGAGGTGCCATCAGCTCTGTGGACATGGCAAGAACGACACAGAGGTGATGTCCAGAGTCAGTATGAGTAGTCCAGTGGTGTGAGGGTGCTGTGTGTAATTAGATCCTCACACACTCAGTCTTTTTAGAAACATCTCTCATGCCAGCTGTAATGGCATACTTGCTAATTTACTTACTTATCATTGTCTAATCTGTACCAGAGGATGTCAGTTTTGTTGTCCGGTGTGCTCGCAACAGCTTAGATAAAGCCAGCGGGTGCTGTGGTCAAACCTAAGACCTAAAATGCAAGGCAGGGGCCAAGAAAAAAAATGTAAGAAAAATAAAGTAATGGTAAGAGAAAGAAGGCATTGTCGACACTTTGGTGATCCAGAAGTTAGTTCTCTAGCCTCCTTAGCCGGGAGGGTGATGTGTAAGTTCATAGCCCTTGTTTTTGGCTTGGCAACACTATGGTGTTGGGTGTTTGCCATTTGTCTTTGGAGTGACAATGATGTGCTTGTGAATGCCTTGCATTTGCAGATTTGAAGAAAGGTGGTGCTATTTGTGGGCTAAATAAGATGGAGTGTCAAGTAGGAAAAAAACGAACCCTTCTGATATAGTGTTCTGTTGCTTGGGCTTAACAGAGGAGTAAAGGCAGCAGAGGCAGCTTGGAACATTGGTGCTGTGTACGGGGAGAATGCCATTGGGAAGGTGTGGCAAGAAAACTGTGGTTTTGTCATTTCAAAGAGGGACACTTTAACCTGAGTGATTCCACATTCCTGAAGACACACAGGTTTTGATGAAAACTGTGGAAAACAGTTAAAAACGCTATTAACTTATGCATCAGCCCAATATATTTACTCTTGCTAAGACCAAAAAAAAAAAAAAAGCAAAAATACATCTGGGGCTGGGCATGGTGACTCAAGCCTATAATCTCAGCACTCAGCATTTCGGGAGGCCAAGGTGAGAGGACTGCCTGAGCTCAGGAGTTCAAAACCAACCTGGGCAACTTGGTGAAACCTCGTCTCTACAATAACTAAATAATAATAATAATAATAATAATAATAATAAGCTGGTCATGGTAGCACATGCTTCTAGTTCCAGCTACTTGGAAGACTGAGGCCAAAGGATCGCCTAAGCCCAGCAGGTCAAGGCAACGGTGACTGTAAGTGCGCCATTGCACTCCAGCCTGGGCAACGGGGTGAGACTCTGACTCAATAAATAGATAGATAGATAGATAGATAGATAGATAGATAGATAGATAGATAGATAAAGCACATCTGAAAATCTAGATGGGTGATGCTCAGACCACACAGTAATTTCTGTGCAATTTACTCACTGCAAACTCTCCAGCTCCTCAAGCGCAGCACCTTTCCCCCTTCTCAGAAGCCACCAGACATCACCATCTCTTTGCCCTGTTTCCTGCAGAGCCCTGAATGCTGCCTCAGCTGCCTCAATTCTGTCCTCCAGCATCACTGCCAATCCATCAGGGTCAGCACAGCTTGAAAACCACTTGTTATCCTTTCCTTATGCTGCTGTGAGAGTGTTTGATACTTTTACACAAGTCAAGACCAAGTTTAGTTAGTATTTTCTGAGTTGATCACAGATCAGGACAGTAACTTACCAGGCGGAAGAGAGCAGGTGATGAATGATAGCTAAGATGAGATGGGTGACTTTGAGGAAGGTGCAGAAGAATCATAAAAGCCTAGGGATTTCATCTCAAACCAAAAAGCAGGGGACCGGTCTGTGCCTGAATGAGGGTGTGTGTTTGTGCTGTGTTAGGAAGAGAACTGACTTGAAATAAGAAGGTCCAGGTCCAAGTTCTAGGTCTTCTGCTGATAGCTCTGCGGCCTTGGGACGGTCCTGGAGTTCTCTGAACCTATTTTCCGGTGTCTAAAATGGAGATAGTAATCTAGCCTTCCTTATATCCTTATCCAATTGTGAAGACTGTATAAAGTGGTGAAAAACACTATGAACTTATGCATCAACCCAATATATTTACTCTCACTAAGAACAGAAAGATAAGCAAAAAGCACATCTGAAAATCTAGATGGATTATGTCCAGACAACACAGTAATCTCCATGAGATTTACTCACTGCAAACTCACTAGGCCTGCAGGTGTGGCATCTCTCCCCCTTCTCTGAAGCAACGGGCTTGTGGCAAGTTATTTCCTTCTCTCCTAGAAATGATTATGTTCTCAGGTTATCACTGAGTTTTATGCTTCATATAGAGCTTCTGAAACTCATACTATAATATGGACACCATGCTAGGCACTGGAATGTGGAGTCATGTGAATAACAGTCCATACCATCAGGGAACTTGGAATTATTTTGCGAGAGAGGTCGTAAAATGTAAGCCAGATGGCAGGCTAAGTGCAACAGTAGAATTAGTTACCAGCAATTGATGCAGCATGTACTAATGGCAGCACAAGGTGGGCATTAACAATGTATAGAGGAAGGCATCATGGGTTTATAGTGATATCATCTTGAATCATTAGGAAAAAATTTTGTTTAACAAACCATGTCTAAATAAGAAGAATTTGAGGAACTCTTGTTTTTGAAATATTTCATTTTAGATGTCAAGAACTAAAAACATAAATTTCCATGGTCTAGTTTGGTAAAATTCCATTAAATACTAGTGGAACACCTTATTCATTGTTGTATCAAATAAATGAGGCATTGCTAAGAATGCAGAGAAGAAAGACAAAAAAGAGGAAGTGAGGAAGTGGAGGAAGGACAGGGCAAAGGAGCAGGAATGTTCTTGTATGACTGGAGTTGCATCTGAGAATTCTCTTAGCTGTGTCCGCCTAGCTGTTTCCCTTCACTGTCCCAGCTCCCCTGCCCAGGTGGAGAAGCAGGCATTATTCTCTACGTGATGGATGGTGATGCTGAAAATGCAAGAGGCTGTTACTTGTGTTACTTGTCCAAAGTCACTCACTTAGCAACTCAAGCATCTGGGGAGTAGACCGAGCTCTCAGCTTGAGGCACAAAACACGTAAAGAAAAGAACATTACCTGTGTACAAATATGTAGTTCTGAAAAATTCCATTTGAAGACAACATTTTAAAACCAGAGAGTGAATGTGTAGTGTAGCAGCCAGAAAGCAGACAGTGATATAAGCATAAGTATTATCTACATGTGAAATAAGTGCCAAGCATGGTGGCTTCACAATGTCTGCTTTTTCTTTCCCTTTCTTACCTTTCTCCTCCAAGTAGATGAAGGCAAGAGAGAAATACAAGAAAGAAAGAGAACAGAAGGCAGGTAAAAGAAAAGAAAGCCAAAGGTGATGGGAAGACAGAAGGCAAAAATAGCAGGAGATAAACATGCAGGGAAAACTTCATCACGAACATATTCTATGCCTCTGGCAGATTTAAAATTTAGAAATAGAATCATACTTCTCTTATACCACATACAAAGTATACTGTTTTCAAATTTCTCCCCGAAAAATTGAGGTCTGGGAAGGGGTAAGTGTGTCAAAGGGTTTCGACATTGTCTTTGCCACCAGTAATGTATAGTTTGTTTGGACAGACCAGAAGGCCTTTCCAGCAGTCTCTGAGCATACATTGCTGGCCACAGCCCCATGGACTGTATCACTCAAGGGCACTGACTGACTGGTACCCTTCTTCCCCATCAGGTCACGGGAAACACACCTTGAGCCTGATGCTACTGTAAAAGTGTGAAGGAAACTCAATCACTGACTGCATTCCTTGAGTGCCTCTCAAGAAACAGCTAAGGCTTCTCCCAGTACACTGAGTCTAAGAGGGTGAGCTAGATTCCTACACCAGCGTCATCCTTTGTGGTGACCCTGGCAGGCACTCAGCCACTTGGAGTGCCAGTTTCTCCTTTGCCTGGACATGATCAAAGAGCACATCTCACAGGTGATTGCAAATGTTCACTTGAAGGGCATCACATAGGGTTTGGCTCATAGTAAGTTGTCAATAAATATTAGCTTTTGAAACAACCTGTTTTTCTTCCTCTCACAAATTAGGACTACCTGCCATGTGTCAAATGTTAGTGAGTTTTCTGACCTATAATTTTTATGCTTAAAATATGAGAAATAGGCCTCAATCAAAACCAGCTATTCATTATTTCCTATTGTTCAACACAAAACTTTTCTTCCTAAAAATAAGTGACCAAAATCTGGTGGTGTTTGCAACGCCTGCACTAAAAGTTTTATGTGGCTATGGGCAATTGTAGGCTTCTTCCATCAACTTGAGAAGAATTGCTCCATGAATCAAGGGCTGTAAATTTGTATCATTTACATTTTTATTTCTTCAAGCAGTCTTCACAAAATTAAAAAGAACAGAAGAACATAATTTCTAAAGTAGGTGTTTATTATTATTTTTATATGCAGACCCATAAACCCGAACACTTCAAAACCTCACTCATTTGGAATAATGGAGGGAACACAGTGAGAAATCTGCCGGAGAAAATATTTGAAAAAAGGTGGAGTTTTAGTAATATCAAAGAAAGTTAATATTTTTAGCTAAGATATGAATGGATTTTAACAAGTAATAAAGCTAAGTTCATAAAAACTACACTTCACAAAATGCCTTGATTAAACAATCATAAGTATAAGGTACTTTGGTAACATAATAAATTTAATTACTAGAACCAGAAATAAATGACTCTTACAAAATAAAACCAGGATGAGACTAGCTTACAAATAAGATTCTAGAGAAGTTTTTGAAGAAAAAGTAACATTTCTTAATTACATACAGTTTAGTTGGTTATCTTTGTATAAGATTAGTGAAGTATGGATTAATGGGGTTTTATTGCATAATGCAAGTTAAAGCAATATACTCATAAAACAAACAATCCAATTATCTGTTCTCATATCATAGCTTTTAAACACCTAGGGCTTTGGTCTTGTTTATCTCTAGCTGCACATGGACAGAGCTCTGTCAAGGGAATGCCAGGAGTGTGCAGATGTTAACTCTTTCCATGGACACGTCACTGGAGATCACAGCACCACTTTACTTGGGAGGACCTGGTTTTTTGGCATAATTAAAGTGTTTAGGCTCTGGAGTCATACAGTCCAAATTCAAGCCCTCCTTCCCTTGTGCAGGCTCTGTGACAAAGGGCGGGTTCCTTCAGGTCCCTCCTCTGTGAACTGGAGAGAATCATGGAATTTGTCTTATAGGGTCACCAAAAGATGAACACTTAAAGCAGTGTCTGACTCACAGTGAGCTCTCCAGAACTTCTGGTGTATCTGCAGCTGACTTGCTGTTAGAGAAAATTTGTCCACCTTTTGCCGTATGGCAAAAGTCAAGCCCTAATTGAGATGTCTTTTTTTTAAGAGTCTGAAAAGATTTTTATTTTTATTTTATAATTATTATTTCAATGACGTCAGGGGTACAAATAGTATTTGCTTTGGTCTACCCCAACTTGTGCACACTGTACCCGACAGGTGATTTGTCGTCCCTCTACTCCTTCCCCTTCCCTCTTCTGAGTCTCCAGGGTCCATGACACCATTCTTGATGACTTTGCAGATCCTTAGTTTAGCTCCCACTTATAAGTGAGAACATGCAGTGTTTGGTTTTTTGTCCCTGAGTTAGTTCACTTAGATTTTTAAATTCACCTGTATTTATACTCTGCCATATCACTTAGTAGTTTTGTGCATTAAAATATTAATAAAATACCTCACCTAGAAAATGACTTGGAAATGCATTGGAAAATATACTTTAAAAACCTCTTAGAATGACGCATCTATTGAATGCAGTCACTGTATTGTTAGTATTTGAATGACTTCATGAGCCTATTTGGATTGCCCACTTCTTTTGTAGTGGTGGTTGCTAAAGTTTTATGACAACTAAGCTACCACCAGGTGAGTTCTCAAATCTGTCCTCTCCCAACCTGCTCTTTGCCAGCTATCAACTGCTTGCATAAGTCCCAGAGCCTTGGTTTCTCCTTGGTTCTTCTCTTCCCCTCACATACCATGTTGGTTATTTTAGAAGAACTGTAGAGACTGCTTTTAAAAACTGTTCTCTCTCTCTCTCTCTCTCTCTCTCTCCCTCTCTCTCTCTCTCTCTCTCTCTCTCTCTCTCACACACACACACACACATCACTGCTCTTTTTCTAACAGGTCTTCTCACCGGGACTGTGATGAGTTCCTAAATGGTTTGCTTGCTTTCACTTCTTTGCCCATAAAATTCATTCTCCCCTGAGAGCCTAGATCGATCCTGGCAAAACACACATCTAACATGATACTATTCTTATTTATAACTCATTCTTGCTTGGTACAGTGGCTCACACCTGTAATCTCAAACCTTTTGGATGCCCAGGAAGGAGGATCCCTTGAGCCCAGGAGTTTGAGATCAGCCTGGGCAACATAGCGAGACCTCTTCACTACAATTTTTTTTTTTAATTAGAGAGTTATAGAAGTATGTACCTGTAGTCCCAGCTACTCAGGAGGCTGAGATGGGAGGATTGTCTGAGCACAGGAGGTCAAAGCTGCAGTAAACTGTGTTTGTGCTACTGCACTCCAGTCTGGGTGATTGAGTGAGAGCCCAACTAAAAAGAAAATTACAAAACAAAAATTCTCCACTTTGATTCTAGTGAACCATTCATCTAACCATGTTACTACTCTTATTTACAACCTTTCAGGACCTTCTCATGATTGTTACAATAAAATTCACACCCCTCACTTTGGCACACAGTGTTCTCTGTGCACTAATCATCCCTTGTCTTTTCGACCCTCGGTTCTACCCTGTTGCCATCACCCACTGTGTCTCAGGCACACTGGCCTTCTTCCTGTTTCCTGAACATTCCAAGCTTGCAATCTTAGAACCTTTGCACTAGCTGTGCCTTATACTAGGAATATTCTTACTCCCAATCTTCTCATGGCCGACTATTGCCCTTCAGATTTCAGGCTAAATATCACTTTGTGGAGATTCTCTTTCACTCCTACCCAGTCTAAAGCATCTGTCTAGTCTCTATCTTGCTGCCTTATCTAATATCTTGCATGATATCTATTGTAGGCCTGGTTTTTTCTTGTTCATTCACTTGCTGCTAGTTTGTCTGTCATCAGCCTTGGTCCCACTAGAATATAAATTCCAACAGAGTAGGAACATCGTCACTCTTGCATCCTTGTGTGACATACTTTGTGTTGGAACAGAGTTTGGCAGACAATAAGCACTCAACAATCAGGATGTTGACTTAATAGATGGAATCCTCAGGATGGCCAAGGGAGGAGGAAGCTCTCTGTTTCCTAACAAAGACCATGTTTAAATCCCCTAACTCCTTAATTCCCACCCAGGATAATTCCACATCAGAACCCAGAAAAGTGCAATGACTTGAATTTCTCTCCCAGAAAGCAGTATAGTTGACTATTTCTTTCAGGACTGCATTACATAACCATTATTTCTGTTATTACCATTTGTTTTCTCTTCCATCTATCAGTTTTGTTTTCATTGCCTCATATTAACATCTTCAACAAAATTATCTAATTCAATTTGCATAACAGCCTGGACAAGTATTAATTACATCCTTGTCTCCTAAGGGAGAAAATTGAGGCTCAGAAAGACCAGATAATGTGTAAGTGATAACGATTTGAACTCAGGTCTGTCTGATATAAAAATACTATAAATTTTTTCTTACCTGGAGAATAGTGTCCATCAGTTACTGTAGTCTCAAATTTCCCACAATAGTCCTGAATAAGTTGGCCAATTGGCTCCTAAATTTGACTGCCCTATATAACCTTTTGGGAATCCCTGAGTTTCCTTAGACTTGCAGAATAAAAATCTAGAGTATACCTCAAGAATCCACATTTTTAAGGAACTCTCCAGATTATTCTAAAGTTAGCTAGTTTTAGATCTCACCAAGGTAGATAAGAAAAACTAGGTAAAGGAGTGTTAAATTGAATACATGTTGTCATTAGAAAGACCTTTGAAATGCCAGCTGAGATTAGGTTAGTGACTCAATGTGCCTCAGGGGCTGAGGTGTGGGAAGATGGAATTGGAGACACAGGTTTCCTTAAGGAGGAGGGAAACGTGACAATTTTCTAGGGGAGGAGCCACAAAGCGTGAGATGGGACCTAAGCTTTGGCAAGGTAGCCCAAGGACTGTGCTGAGATTAGAAGAGTATTCTGCCAATGTTTTGAGGGTCTCTTGTAAAACCCCACTCAAAATTTGAGCTTTGTAAACGTTCCTTTCAGGTTTCTTAAAGACTTTGCAAAAGTTATTTGAAGTGTCTTTGAATCATTAAAAATATATTGAAAATAAAGTGGGAGAAGAGGGCATTTTTTAGAAATATGAAATAACCTAGGCTATCAGCAATAACTTAACAAGCATGTGTCTATGATTCCCTTAGTACTGAGAGGTCTATTTTAGAATATAGTCCTGATATAATGAAGGGAAATAACTTTTGTAGTGTGCCTTTTCTATTGAACAAGCTAAAATATTGTCAAACCCACATGCCTTAATAATGAAATGCTGGGTCTCTGCCACACCTCTTGTTAGCATTCAATCCTATCTAATAGAAGAGATAAGTGGCCTCCTGAGGCTTAGGACCATGGATAGTCACATCTGGTAGCTTGCACCTGGCTGATTTATTTGTAGAAAAGGTCAATGTAGGGCAAAAGAGATTTAAAAAAAAAATCAGCTCTGCTGGAAGGTGGTGAGCAGCCATCAGGGAAGGTTTCCATCCTTTTACACCTTTCCACTTCTGAGTCCGTTCCTTCAGTGATGGCAGAGATGGCCATGACTCTGAGTTTGGCAACACTCTTGCAGGCTGCCCTATCTCCTTCTTTTACTAGGTAAACATTGAAAACTTGACTATTTCTGTATTTTCCATACTAATGCATTATTTCTATAAAGATTCAGCTCATTTTATTTTGTTACAACTTGAAGCAGTATTTTGAAATTGGGTCCCATTGTCTTTACAAATATTCTAACATTGTCTTTTATGTTTCACATTAGTTCTATTTGCTAAGCTGAGCCTTCTTCAGCAATTGGTCATAGGTTGTCATGAAAACAATATTTTCTTGCTGTTTCCAAATCTGAGTGAAGGGACAGTTCTGGGAAACTCCTTTGCAGAAAAGACAAGTTGGGAGCTGGTGATAAGAAATGCCATCTTGATCTCTGTGAGGCTCCACTGGTACGTATGATATGCTTTCTTAAGATGCAGGAAGAATGGTGTAGTCTTTTATAAAATTTGTAAGTTTCAAAATGCCTGAATGCTGAGTGCAGTATTTGTTAGGCTACGTTGGGAGACTGCTTCTTAGCTAGCCTCGGAATGTTTCCGTTCAGTTGGTTTCTGTTCTTTCATGACCAGTGAATAACTACGTATGCTGAATCTAAGGCTTAATATCACAGTTTTTCTCCCCAGATCATCAATCTCAGATGTTAATAACATCTGAAAGACTGTGCTTCTTTTAAAAAGGTAAATTTTTCTCAAAAACTCACCACTCTTTTAATTGTTCTATTTTTCTTTTCCAGTTTAAATGGTCTAAAAAGAAAGGCAGATATTGCATTCCCCAGATAATGCAAAGGTTTGCCCTCTGGTGTTTATGGACACCAACCCTCTGTCATGATGAACTTAATTTCTAGTTTATCTGATAAATGCTGAGTTTGCACATCACCTCATCCTGAGGAGACAAGTTCATACTGAAATAATCTCCTTTCATTGAGATAACAGCATCAGTGTACTCAGAATAGTTTACCCCTTCAAAAGAAAAAAGTTGGATTCTTTGAGACTATTATGTATAAGTATTTTATGTTTAGCTAAGATGCTTTTTTAAAAAAGACTTTAAATGTATACTTTAGTTTAAAAAAAGATTGTATGTGGAGTTCAGATATTTAGTTTTACATGTTTAAGTTTCAATGATTCATGTTGAAACAAAATTACACATTAGCTAAATGCCAAATAAGGTTGACATAGAGATGAGTCAGATCTGGGCCACTCTGGCTCCAGACTGCAAAGTGCTATTAAGTATCCCAACATTATGCATGTCAGGTCCCTACAGAACACCCTCTCTCGGCACTCAGACCACTAACCTAAGAGGAGTTGTGCTGGAAAGATGGAGAATACTCCATTTCTGTTCATTTATCATGGCTGAATTGGCATAATGAATGGTGACAAATAGGTCTTTTTCATCCATACAACAGTCACCATTACCTTTCAATGGTTTCTGCTTGAGTGTCAAGAATAACAAGTTTAATTACACAAAAGCTGATGGAGGCGTGTGGTGTGAATTTAATGCAGGGAACCAGGAAGAGGTTGCTGGACATCAACCTTCATCCTGCATAGGAAGACAGAATCCACGTAAATGTATACAAGGAATGAGCTTGTAGAGATTGTAGAAATTTATTTCTTCAGGTCAGTGTTATACTTATCTAGAAAACGTGATGGATTGGAAGCAACAACGACTACTAAACCTTATTCCTTGTTTTCCCTCTGCCTCAAGAGCTAAGGACATCCCTGAAATTCTAATTACATGCAAAATGTTGATTTTGCAAGATGTCTTCAACCTAATTTCAAGAAGTGCTGAAGGTTTGATCATGATATTTAACAGAGTATCATCAGTTAACAGAGAAGAGCCCATTATAACATTGTCAGTTGGGTAGTAAAATCTTATATATAGATTCAACTTGATAAAGTGTAGCCCCCAAATGTAATTATTACCACCAGACAACCATTTAAAGTTCCTTGTATCTATTATATATCAATAAATCTAAATAGAGGTGGATCACAAGCACATAAAAGATTTTCTTTCATGGCCCACACTTAATATATTTTCCTTATCTTACTTGATTGATTATGACATAATTCTCTGTATAGTTTCACCTCTAGAAAAAAATTAATATCGATAATATAAAATGAACCATCTTGCCAAGACTTTTGATAATGGGAGAATACAATTTGTTGCATCTAAATATTAATGGCATGCCATTGTAACTACAAATTGATTTTTTTACATACCTGTGAAATGAGGTTTTTTTTCCAAATAAGAATAACCACAATAACATTCAGAAGTGTGTTCACCAATGCCTTAACTCTTTGTTTGTTTTTTTTAAAGGATACAAGAAGTTAAAGATTATCCAGCATAACTATGACTCTGCTCTAAGTAATGATAAAAACAATTAGTACCATAAAAATCACATTAGTGACCCACTGGATGAGTGTGTAAAACATTAGAGAATCTTGCCAATCATGAGTCACGATATTTCAATGTTCATTTGTACTTTGCGGTTGCTGGGTGGTGTTGTTAAACTGGAGCAGGAGGGGAGCCATGTAGACACATGCTTGTCCCAGAGGTTTAGATGATCCTTTGTGGGGTTTTTAGTGGAACATGATGAGGCATAGATCATTTTCCCTTCTAGAGCTCAATAGTGATACCTTTTAAGAAGATTAAGAGCAAACTTATATTCTTACTGTTTATTGAAATGCAAATACCATCATTATGTTCTAGATAAATAACATACATAATTCTTCAGGTATTGGAGTGTCTTTTTTCTTTTACAGATAAGGTCTCACTATGTTGACCAGACTGGTCTTGAACTTCTGAATTCAAGCAATCCTCCCACCACGACCTCCCAAAGTGCTAAGACTATAGGCATGAGTCACCATAACTGGTCCTTTTTGTTTTTTGCATGTCGGAAGACATCATGTTTTCATGGAGTCCTCGGTATTGTTGGGAAGATAAAAACACAGTTGAAAAAGATGGTTATATGTTAGCAACCTGGTACACTGTTTGGGGTTGACAATAAGGATGGGTGAACATAGAAGGCAGAGGTCAGTGTGTGTTTAACATTTAGGGAAGCAATGGTGAGGCTGGTGATGATAGCGGTCCTACAGACAAGAGATGTTTCATTGCATCTGAATGCTGTAATTTAGAATATGCTTCGACTTGTCTTATAGTAAGAACAAAGAGTTCAAAGAATGCTGTGAGTTTGCACTCTATTGCACATCAACCCTGCCATAAATTCCTCTTTAACTTCCACTTCCGCAGAGACTTTAGGAAAGAATTTCCCCACTGCATAATCCTATCTTCCCTCTTCCCAGGGGCACATTCACACCTCCTTCCACATCTCACAAAAACATTTTAGGGAGGATCAGTTTCACAAAACTCAGAAAATGCTTGATTTTGGTAGGAAATAATAGTGATATCATGTACATATAAAAAATCTTAAAGGATAATTATATAGTGAGCTAGGAACAAAATTAGCCTTAGGAAATTTTCATTATGTTGTGGGTGTGTGTGTGTGTGTGTGTGTGTGTGTGTGTGTGTGTAACTACTCCAAGGCCATGACCTCACCTACTGCAACAGAGTGGCTAGAAAAATAGAAAAAAATAATATCCTGGAAAGTTCCAGAAATGGTTAGTGATCACTAAAGAAACAACTCACTTCTTGAGAAAAATAAAGTCTTAATTATAAGAATGGAATGATACAATTCTGAACATATTTTCCCTGCAGAATTACAATTATGGCAATAATATTTAAATTTCTTTGTATTAAGTTCTTATAGTCATCCTTAAACTTTCCCCAATGTTAACATGACTTAATTATTATAATGATAATTTTTTAACTTAAAATTAAATGGCCTCATTTTTTTCCCCACGGAAAATACATTCTTGGCCTCAAGTTGGAAAGTTATTTTCTTTAGTGTTCATGATTCAGCAGGGTATTTTATGGTTAGCAAGAGTTGCAGCTTAAGTGCATATCTTCTGTATATACAGAGGTCAGAAATAATTTGCCTTATGATATAGGAATTAAAATCAATACTCTCACTTCTTTAAGAAAATAAACACAACTTAATGTAAATGAGAAATGAGTAAATTATTGATTGATGTTCTTATCTAAAATATAATGCAGGCTAAGAAAGGTCAACCCAGAGAATTGAATTTTAGGAAGGAGGACGAGTTACCGGAAGTGTGAGGAAGTGAGATGTATTCCCACAGCTGCGTCTTCAGAAAGTCGCTGTCATCTGAGGGGTTCTAAGCTGCATTACAAATACCCTGATATTTGTCCCTGTGATGAAGTATCTGGCATGATGGTGCCCATCTTGAGGATAAGGGCCTGAGGATAAGGATAAGCACTGGGGGTTGGGGCGGAAGGCAGAAGAGTCCTGCCCCCAGTACCTGGGACCAGGGTATGCCAAAGCTTCTCATGATCACTTAACTAGCCATCCAGCTGCAGGGAGTCCCATCAGATGTTGCTGGTAGGGCTGTCCGGCATCCTCATTTTCACTGCCTATTCATTTGTATGTGCTCTCTGCTCTGGGTTTAGGCAAATTCTGTGCTCCAGCAGGATCCCTTTCTTTCACTTCATGTTTGATCTGTCTCCACCTATTGAAAATACAGTGAGCCAAACCTGGCTGGATTAGCAGGAGAAGGCATTTTTTTCCTTTGTTGTTAGAGAACAGAGTTCCTCAGCTGCCATCTTTCTGGGTTCTGCTTTGGTTTCTGATTTCTACATAGAGTCTGGTTTTCGCTTCTTATTTCCTAAGCCAATAACGGGTGTTTCTATGTATCTGAAAAAGCATTACTCCTAGAAAGAGGATGGTGGACTTGTGAGACCAATGCCCTTGGAACATGGACAGATATAATACATGATCAGTAAAGTCAAAGTCAGTTTTTTACCTTCTACAGATGCACTTTATTTACATCTCTAGGATTCTTTCTCCTACTTTCTTTATTATTATTATTACCATTATTATTGTTATTGGTAGAGACAGGGTCACACTATGCTGCTCAGGCTGGTCTTGAACTCGTGGCCTCAAGTTATCCTCCTGCCTCAGCCTCCAAAGGACCGGGATTAGAGGAATGAGCCACTGTGCAAGGTCTTGATACTTTTAAATCATGACTTCCTTAACAAAATGTGAACCATGTCTTTGGTGACAGCACTAAGGATATAGCATACACGAAGAAATCCTTTACTTCAAAGTACTTATGGCTTAATAGAAGGGACTTATACAAACGTATCATCCTATATCAGAATGGAATAATGTGTAATGAACATACATCCAAAAGCATATGGAGCCATGGAGAAGGATATGACCATTGCTAGCTGGTGGGAGGCAGTGCTATATGCATGATTTTGTCAGTGGAGGGATAACCAGTGTTTGTTTTATTTTGGTTTTTTTCAACCACCTTGTGACCCTCTAATGCTGAGTGATTTTCTTGGTAGACAAAGAGGCAAGTCTTAAGTACTGTCTTAGCAATTATGTGATCCCTGAGACCCTCATTTGCTTTCAGTTGGACATAACACTCTTTAAAAAGTTTTCAATAAAGGTCGGGCATGGTGGCTCAGCCTGTAATGCCAGCACTTTGGGAGGCCAAGGTGAGAGGTTTGCCTGAGCTTGGGAGTTTGAGACCAGTCACACTTGGTAGTCTCGGGGAACTTGGTGAGACCTCATCTTTACAATAAATCACCACCTGGGCGTGGTGCTGTGTGTCTGTAGTTCCAACTACCTGGAAGACTGAGGAGGAAGGCTCACCTAAGCCCAGCTGGTTGAAGCTGCAGGGCCGTGAGTGTGCCACTGCAATCCAGCCTGGGTGACAAGAGTGAGACTCCAACTAAAAAAAAAATTAAAAATTAAAAATTAAAAAGTTTCCAACACAAAGAAGTGATACATGTTTGAGAGAGTAGATATGCTAAATGCCCTGATCTGATTATATATTATGTGTATTGTGACATTACTATGGAGCCCTATGTTTATGTACAATTATTATGTGCCAATTAAATGAAAAAGTGGCATATATATTATGGAATACTATTCAGTCATGAAAAAAGAATAAAATAATGTCTTTTGCAGCAATTTGGATGGAATTGAAGAACAACATCCTAAGTGAACTAACTTAGGAACAGAAAATCAAACACCACATATTCCCACTTTTAAGTGGTAGCTAGACCGGGCTCAGTGGTTCAGCCTGTAATCCCGTGTTTTGGGAGGCCGAAGTGAGTGGATTGCCTGAGTCCACGGGTTTGAGACCTGCCTGGGCAACTTGATGAGCTCTCATCTCTACAATAAAAATCAAAAAATTAGCCGGGCGTGGTAGTGCGCGCCTGTAGTTCCAGCTACTTGGAAGGCTGAAGCGGAAGGATCGCTGGAGCCCTGCAGGTCAAGGCTGTGGTGGCCAGGAGCGGCCACTGCACTCTAGTCTGGGCAACAGAGTGTGA
>NW_007253420.1:421843-422450 GCF_000164805.1 Carlito syrichta
GAGTGTGACTCCAACTCAAAAAAAAAAAAAGTGGATGCTAAAGTAAGGATATAAAAAAACCCCATAGATAAAAGTATAATGCAAGGGTCTCAAATGCCTGGGGCAAGGACAAGTACCTGTCCATAGCCAGTTAGGAACCAAGCTGAACAGCAGGAGGTGAGCACTGTGCTAATGAGTCAAGCTTCTTCCATATTTACAGCCGCTCCCCATTGCTTGTATTGCCACCCGAACTCTGTCTGCTGTCAGATCAGTGGCAGGATTAGATTCTCATAGGAGTATGAACTCTATTGTGAATCATGCCTGCAAGGGATCTAGACTGTGGCTCCTTATGAAAATCTAATGTCTGATTATCTGAGGTGAAGCTGAGGCAGTGATGCTACTGCTGGAGAGCAGCTGCGGATACAGATGAACTTGAGCAGTGAGGTCTGACTGCTCAGAGACCATCATAAATCAATGGCTTGCAGACATATCAAAATAATAATTTTATAAAAACAATTCTTTAACTACATACTACATCACTAATCATCAGGGAGATGCAAATCAAAACCACACTGAGATACCACTTAACTCCAGTCAGAATGGCAATTATCAATAACTCAAAAAATAA
>NW_007253420.1:422910-447132 GCF_000164805.1 Carlito syrichta
GTAATACTATAAGAAAATGACTGACAGTGGTGGGAAACTATGGGGGTGGGAGGGGAAGGGAGATGGGATTAACCGTAGTAAATATCTGTCTAGGGACAGGGAGACACCTCTTATCAACAAGGGTGCCTGAACGGAGCATATTTGTATACCTAACCCTTAACTGTACCCCACAATATCATTTAAAAAATTGATTAATAAAAAAAGAAATTTATATGATATAAAAAATAATAATATAAATAAAGTGCACAGTAAATGTAATGTGCTTGAATCATCCCAAAACCATAATCCATCCCCAGTCCATAGAAAAATTGTCTTCCATGAAACTGGTTCCTGATGCCCAAATGATTGGGGATCACTGGTATAATGGACATTGGAGACTCAGAAAGAGGGAGGGAAGGGGTGGAAAGTCAAGAAATCACCTACTGGGTACAATGTGAATGGGTGGAGTGGTAAGTACACTTAAAGCCCAGACCAAAACTATTTGTACCCCCAAAGCTATTGAAACTTTTAAAAAAATGAAACACACACGCACATACACACACACACACACACACACACACACACCCCTCTTTTAAAGCCTCTACTGATTGACCAGTAGATGCAAGGTAAAAGCTAACCAACAGAAAGGAATTGTGAGCTCTGTGGGTTGAATCACTGAGGGTGGGATCATAGATACCTGACACTTTATGTTCAGCCCCTATCATGACAGTTGGTTGTTGAGCTTACAAATATGATATGCACATATAATATGCACTTTTGTAATGGAAAATACTTTATAATCAGAATGTCATTGACAGTATTATATTTCAAGCAGAACTCCCAGAAGGAATTGCATTGCTCTTTGGCCATTATAAATCAAGCAGAGCTCTAGTAGAGAGGTTTGGACCTCAGGGGCTTACCCTGGGACTAGAATCTAAGATCAGAATGGAGGGGCATTTGAATGTAGGTCATGAGTGCTTTACCAAGAAACGAGATGGAAACACCACAAAAGGAACACCCTGTTCAGAGACATCATATGGGCAGGGAGGTAGGGGACAATTTATCATAATGGCTTACTCTACCACCAGGGAAAACAGGAGTGAGAGTGACATTGTTTTTATCACCCCCTTTCCCTGAGGAAGCCCAGAGATGACTTCAGTCTTACGCAATGGACAGCAATAATCTTCACACTATTTTCTTTGTTCCTAACCCTGAGCACATATTAGTAATAAAAAATTCCTAAAGATGATCAACTTATTCTCCTTTTCAAAATCACCCTCCCACCACTTGCATGAACTCACAAGTGCTTCAGGACCAGCCTGCTTAACTGATCTTATCGTCATCCTCCTCTGCTCCTTTCTAGTCACACTGGTCCCCTTATTCCCCCTCTAATGCTCCATCTCAGTTTTAAATATCTTTTTTTGGTCCCATCACTTTTGTGGAAGAAACTGTTCCTATTTCCTTCCTCATACTTGACTATTTCCCTTCAGCTTTTGATTACTTTCTTAATGTGGGAGGTAGGATGAAAAACTGAAACACCCCACAAATAATCTGGTAGGATGGGAAAGGGCATAATTCTTGTTTTGCTTTTGTCACCAACTGGCAGCATGAACTTGAAATATTGTTTTACTTCCTAGGTCTCAGCTTCTTCACCTAACTACAACAAAGGAAAAGCTAAATAAGATATTATATTTAAGAAACTTTCTGGTTAAAACAACAATATGACTCTATAAATCTTTATCAAGATAGGTGATATCAAGTTTCTGTATTGTGTAAATATATTATAACGTCATGAAGGACTGGCCTTCTCCTACCTGCAGTTACTTTTATATTTCTGAATTTATATACACATTTTAAAAAGTAATATTTATTTATTATGCATGTGTATATAAATGTGCCTATTTTTCTGAAATGTTGATAAATGCATGCTGTCAAAACATTTGTCATTATTGTTCCAATACCTTAGACTGTAATCGCTACTGTAAAAGAGAGAGCAGAGGATCAAATATCAAAGGACCTTGTCTTCCAGGCCTCTCTGAGTCACCAATGATTTTGTGATATTGGACACATCACACGGGCTCATCATGCTTCAGTCTCATCTATACAAAGATAAAAATGGAAAAGTAATTTCCTTTAGGTCTATAATTGCATGATGCCTGTAGTAATCAAGACTTGAAAAACGATGTATGCGTGTAGTAACAAATTAAACTTCAAATCTTGTGTCTTAAAACAACAAAAGATCGTCACTCATAAAAAGCCTGATTGCAAGCTGAAAGATATTTAATGAAGACTCTTCTCTTGTGGCATCTCTGCTGATTCAAGAAGGTTGCTTGAGTCTCATGCACTTACTTTTTTCTGCAAGAACTCCACCTCCATCATAACTGGAGACCATCTCAAGCCATGCTGCCTCTGCTCACATTTTATTGGCCAGAACAGAACAGTGGCTTACCTCACTGCGAGGCAATCAGCTGGATATGCAGTCATCATTATATCCTTGGAAGACAACTGCAGATGAAATTGGGTGGACATGAAGCATTGTTTCTCCCACAATGCCAAGGTGCAGTGGAGCTGGGAGTGCATTTAATGGAATAGTTTCTTCTGTCCCATGTTTATATCATGGTATTTAGAATATGTCACCCAGTGCAAAGCAGGGGGGTTGTCCTTTTTACTGAGTGACAATTGAAGTTACAGAATGGTTCTTAGACTTCTCTTGAGATTTTAACACATTACGGAGTCTCAAATTCCCAAGTTCCTATCCCTCAAATTTAATGGTGAGACATTTTATCAGGTGCTTTGCTAATGGGAAGAACTGACTGGGACATTCATGACACATGTGCTGAAATAAGGAGGGCTCTTGGGATGGCTTTTAAAATGAGAAATATAAATGGAAAATGAGAAGAAGAGCAAAAGAAAATTAGTCTTTTCTGACTATAACTTTCATGTTGACTTGGAAGGTTTTGATCTCTTGTGTCATTTCTGAAGGCAGAATGAATGAATCTTGGAGAAGAGAGAGAGGAGAAAGTTACAAAAAGTCAGACTGAGAGCATGGAAGTCAATAATGACAAAGCTTAGGAGGGGTACTCAGCAGGGATATGATATTGGCAGTTTGCTATTTCTCTTTCTCGAAGTAAGGGACTTGGTCTTGATTGAATAGCTTCCACAGAGGGACCTGGGTGATTTTTGCAGCAGAGCAGATGATGACAGATAGCACTCTTAGGTCAAAACCTTTGGGATAGCAGTGTGTGTACAAAGATTTGTCCTGGGAGGTTTGTTTCTGCCCACTAATTGTGGTCATATATTTTATGGCTTTGGGAATACCACGGCCACTAGTATAAGTCCCAGTGCTGCAAGTAGCAGTGTTTGTGTCTGATTCTAAAAGCTGCAGTTGCATGGATTTCCCAGCATGCCTCTGAAACTACCCTTGAGGAAATCACTCAAGACTTCTTAATTTTTATATCCAATCATGTATTGCCCTACCTCATGTGGCATAATTTGCTTACTGTTGCTATTATTGATCACTCTCTCCCCTCATTTTTAGCCCTTATTTTTTCATGTTTATTCTTTCATCTGGCTACTATTTTTCTATAACATCATCAGTAAACACTTTTTCTGCCAACTCTGAATATCAGCACTGTCTGGAATTTTATCTTTGATCTGCCTTTCTTCTCCTTCAACATGTTTGCCTTAGTACTCTTCTCTGCTCTAGTGGCATTCAACTACCACCAAACACCTTCAAAATGACAGACTCTGGGCCAATCAAATCTTTTGCTTTCCCTGTTGTGGGGGGCCAGCCTCAGCAGAGAGATTTAGGGGGTCCCTGGGTAGGTGTGGTGATGTCGGCAATTATTCTGGAGAAATAAAGAGAAAGAAAGAGAGAGACGGGGGAGAAAGAAAGAGACTAGACTGTCTAGTGCAGAAGCCAATTCTGTAGGAGGGATAGGTATTAAAAGAAAGAAAGATGGAGGGATAGATATAAAGAGAAAGAAAGAGAAAGAAAGAAAGTGGACAACTGTTCAATGGATTGAGCAGAAGCCATTTATTGGAACTTACAGCAGGTATTTATCCCCAAATTTTACACAGACAGTCTCACAAGTCTTTCACATTAACACAAAGCCAGGTGCAGAAGGGCTGCCCCCCCCCACCAGGTGTTTCCTCAGGCATGAGGAAGAACAATCCCAGTTAAATCACAAAACTTTTACATGAACACAAAGCCAGGTGAATGAGGGGCATTCCTCACCCACCAGGTGTTTCCTGGAGTATGAGGAAGGGCAATCCCAATTAAATCACAAGACATTTATGAACATAGAGCCAGGTGGATGAGGGGCATCCCACACCTACCAGGTGTTTCCCCAAGCATGAGGAATGAGGATCCCAATACTATCTCACTGTTCCTCATGCTTGGTGAATATTTTTCAAAAGAAATACAACAATTCCAATATCATAATATTCTAATAATTAATAACTTTTTAAACTTATGCATACACAACACCTAATGACCAACCTAAATCCCAATTCCTCTCTATTTTACGCTAATTCTACCTACACGATAGAAACTCTTAATTATAGCCCAGCCAATTCCTAAAGAATGCAGCCCAGTCCAAAGTATGCGCTGGGCCCTCAGGAATGTGGTCCAGCCCAAAGTTCGTGCTGGGCCATTTATGATAACCTTCAATAATTATCTATATTATTAAAGTTGAAACAGCAGTTTACATGTATATACTAATTCTACAAATATACTTTTTAATCTTATAAAGAAGCTTGTATCATATATAAGTCTCCCAAATGTGACCTGAGTTTGAATTATGTTAAGTTTAAAGCCGAAACTGCGATCTGTAAGAAACGGGAACAATGGACTCCTAAAGTAAGCCATGTCTGTCGTACTCTCAGAACTTCATGCTTAGATCATCAAAGTCCCTGCTAGTGGAACATGCCAAACAGCAAAGAAGGGAAGAGGGAATGGGCCTTCAGCTCCTGAACTCATCCTAGTGATTTCAGGGTCTGCAACCTGACTGGATCCCTAACGCTCAGGCAGGCCTCCACGGCTGGCTCCCAACACCCTGTGCCTATACCAGGGCTTCATTTACTCTAGAAAATAAGAGAAAGAAGCAATCAGTGCTTTTCCACATTGACAGTCTCCAGGTTGGCCCAGTCTCCAGGTTGGCTTCCTGACCTTCTTTACATTTTCCTTTTTGTAGAGACAAGTTCTCACTATGTTTCCTAGATTGGTCTTGAACTCCTGTGCTCAAGCAATCCTCTCACCCTTGACCTTCCAAAGTGCTGGGATTACAAGTGTGAGCCACTGTGCCCAGCCTATCTTTATGTTTTCTATAGACAGCAACTTTTCATACATTCTGCAGGGGCAATTGGACATCTTGTCCTATACTTATTGAGAGAAGACCTCACATTCACTTCAAAGATTTGAAATGAGAACTACAGGATAGAAAAAGTAGATGTCAATGATATTAAATATTGCACAGAAATCAAGGAAGAAAAGATCACAGTTGATTTAGAGGTAAGGGCATCACTTGTTATTTAAGATGTTCAACAGAAGAGCTGGAGAGCATCACACTGCAGTGGGTTAGCAAAATTGACAGGGATCATGGAAAGGATCATTGTATTCTCCAACATGTTTAACAAAGATGTTATTTTAGGGAAGCGGGGGATAGCACAGTAGTTGGAGAGCTACATGGGACTGCAGGATAGTATTTAAAAGATCGGGGAAAATCAATATGTTAATTCTAATGGAAAAGGTGCCAGTGAAGATGAAGACAGGAGTTTGAAAGCAAATTCTTTGACCTAAACACATTCTCCTGATTTTTCTCATGCTCATCTGTTTATGTATTCTTGGTCAGAGAGGCAGGAAGGAGAGTCCCACGTGTGGCTTAGATAGCAAAATTGTTTACTGAATTGCAGCTGCTTCTCAGACTATCTGTGGTGAAGGACCAGCTTTAAAAATTTTTTTTCTTTTTCGTTGCATACTTTCAAAAAATACAATAAATTACTAGAAGCATGCTTATGCAGTTAGATGTTGCAACCTTTTTAACATACTATGAAGGTTTCTAAATGTTCACTACCAGTTTCTGTACTTACTTCACCACGGACCAGTTCAAATAATCCCTGACCATCACTGGTCCATTGCTCACATTTTCAGTAGCCTTGACTTATTGAACTCATAGGACTTAACATCATGAAGGATGGTGATATATTTCATTTTGGACTTGGAAAATTTGAAGCTCATATGCTGTACACCCAAACAGAGACTTCCAATAGATAGTTAGGTAGAGCACATGACAGATGCTTTAGAGAAAGTTAAAGAATTGACAGAATAATGTGATGTCCATCACTTGTAGAATGGAAAACTAAAGTATGACATCTCTGCATGGTGATAAACTACTCAGGACTGAGTAATGAAAGCACTAAGTAGAAAGAACTTGAAAATATGTAATTGAGTCAAAAAGGTCAGGGTATAATATGACTTAAAATTATATTTATTATACATATATACTTGCACACATGTATATACAATGTTGAAAATATCTGGAAGGGTATACATCTCAGAACGTTTGCTACCATTGGTGAGAAATGTAGGTTTCATGAGGGGTGCAACAGATTAGATCCTCATGTTCCTTTTTAAAGTTAAAGACTATACTGGTCTTCTAAAGAATTTTTTTTTACAGAATTTATGTATTTTTTGGTAATTAAAAACAAGAATCATACAGTTTTCATATATAATGCAATACCTTACTTTAAAATATTTAGAAATATAAAACTAATCAGTAGCTTGTTATAGTTTCATTTTGTAGTAATTATGTAATTAAAGGAAGCAATTTAGCATAATGGAGAAGAGTTCTTCAGTATCCTATAATCATAATTTCAAGGCCAGCTCTGCCACTGTCAAGCTGTGTGATTCAGGAGAAGTGTTTAAACTTCCCAGCCTCAGTTTCCTCACCATTAATAGAAAGATAGTGGTGGTACTTACCTTATGTTATTACTGTGAAGATTAAAAAAGTTACTTGATATAACACAGGTAATATGCATAGCTCAGAGTTCAGCGAATGTGCAGATTTATAAATGTTAGATGCCTTCAGTATTTTATTGTTAGACTAAAAATACACTGAATTACATAAAATATGAAATCAGAAAGCAGTCACCTCCCACTGTACATTTAGATGAGAATAGCAAAGTGAGAAGGTTGATAATTCTTGTTTCCATTTTGTTTATCTGTTTTTATATGCAGTGCTCTTGAGGAGTAGGTAGGTGACGGTCAGTTCTTAGGAAAGAACATTTCATTGGCAACCAGACAAAGTTTCAGATTCTGGGTCTGTTATTATTAGCTGTGTGGTATTAGACCCATAATCTGTCTGAAACTCAATGTGCTTATCTGTAAAAGGGACTTAACACTCCTTTCTTCCTTGGACTGTAGTAAAGATTAACAGATAAAATACATTGAAAGGCCCTTGCAGAGTAAAAGATCCATAAATATTAGTGTCTTTCACTTTTCAGAACATAAAAGCATTTAAAAAATAAAGTATTTCAAAATTGTGCTATATATATAAACTTCTGGTTAAATGAAACCTTTATAATTAAATACAGCATATACCTGTAAATAGTTTTGTTTTATTTTTCCAATATCCTGGAATGTCCTTCCTGAGAACTCATGCCATGTAATCCATTAGGCAAATTGTTTTATCCCATCTCCTCGACTTGTTCAAGGAAAAATACACTGAAATATGTTCTTCTTGATCCCTCATATTGCGAAAAGAGTGAGCTTGACAGAAAGAGGGAAATTTTAAAGTTCTTTTTGAATAATAATAGGAGAAATATATGGTGTACAGAAGGGAGAGCATCCTACATAGCAAACCATATTGAGAATTCAATACTGTGCTTCTAAAACCTCAGTAGTGCTTACTGTAAGTGGTATTTTTGTGGCCTTTTCTTTGCTCAGATATTTGTCATTCTGTACTTGATTTAGAAAGAGATTCATGGAAAGTCATAATTATTTAAAGAAGGGGAACAGGCAAAGTGTTCCTTTGCCATGTCTATAAATCTTCCCTTGCGCTCTGCTGAGAACTCTGCTCTGACTGTCTGTTTTAACCGTGTCACAGGAGTATATCATGGTGTCAGGAGCTGTCAGACCCTCAGAACTCTCTGTAACGTGAAATCACAGGAAGAGACGATTTCACTGCAACATCTCCTACTACGAAGTGTAAATACCATTCTGTGGGCATGTTGACATCATATCAGAATTTTTTTCCTTCCTTAGACTTTAGATTTGTTGAGGTATTTAAAGTTATAAATTTAGACAAAACTAGGTAAAGAAAATTAAAATTTGTGATAGAATAACAATATCAGAAGAAAACCATATTTTTTAAAGGAAGCATAAAAAGGAAATTTAAAAAAAAAGATTATAAAGATATGAAAACTGTGGTGCTTGCATTTTCAGTTATGTTTTCATTAGTTATCTCCAGAGTATGAAAATATCTCTCAGAACAATTTAAATAGTAAATATAAAAAAATCACTCAAACATAAGATTTAAATATTTAAAAAATCTCACTGAGAGTCTTGAGAGAATCTTTCTTTCTCAATGATGAAGCTGCCAAAGGGGAGTATTTCACTAATTTTTTGGTTTGTTTGTCTGCCTTTCTGTGTACCATTATGACTCCCTTAACAGCTATTGTTTTTAAAATGGAAAAAAAAAAAAAGGAATGCTTGTATAAACTCAGATGTAAAAACTGAGTTTACGGATATCTTTGAATGTGATTATGCACGTCTAAGTGCATGTGCTTTGCTTTGTTGTTATGTAATAAAATAAAGAATCGAACATTATGAAATGAAAACTTACATGCATTATTTTCTTCCTGGAAATACCTTACTAAATGCACCCTTCTACTTCTAAATGAACCTGAGACTGAGCCTCAGTGAGCCTCAATTTCTTGGTTAGTGACTCACAAACAGAATCCAGGTTTTCTCCTTGAGAGTCAGTGTTTTCTGATGGTCACTGAGGAAGAAGTTTCTGGGGAGATATACACGTGAATGTATATGTAGTTCTCAGAGAGGAGATGTAATCCCCTTTCTCTGTTTTTCTGTGGACTCTCCCCCCTCTCTGAAAACTGAACACCTTTGCTGAGGCTTGGAGCACAACCTTACCCCTCCGGGCAGTGTTTGAGGTCTGAGCCCTGTATCTGGGGGCGTGGCTGCTCCTTTCAGGCTCATTGCCAGAGTCCACTGTCTGTGAGGGCTGGGACAACTGTCTTTGTCTTCCCAATGCCAAAGCAAATCTCATTTTAAATTCCTGGAGAGAAATACATTTTTCACAGACATGGGAAAATGCTTTGACTGGTAAATAGAAACACCCTTTGATAAGGTGACAATAAGACCTTAATATATGTTTTGATTATTTAAATCCTTAATATAGTTTACTTAAATCAGTGACCACTCTAAGCTCTGGTATGTTCTCTGACTTTTAACATAATAATATTAGGGTATTCTGCTCTGTTTATTTATTTTCTTTTTTGCTGATAGCATCCTCTTTTGGATTAGGGAAAAGTCTCGTCACATTGAGGAAAGCATGACAGATTTATTCTTCTCCATTGCATTTTAGACTTACCCTAGGCTCGTCCTAAGATCTTTTCTTTTCTCACTTTATCCATTCTTCCCAGGCAACCTTATTCAGGTCTGTGACTTTGACCAAATTCATGTTTATCTATTTTTACCTCCAGCCCACAGGACTCCTCTAAGCTCCAGAGTGGCATGTTCAATGGCCTGTTTGGCACCTCCACGAGGACATCTTTAAGACATTATAATTCTACCCATCCCAAACTGGACTTAGTATCATCACCATCTTCCCACTGCAAACAAAACAAAACACATCTTTTTCTAGCACTGCTATTTCAAAGATTTGCAAGCCCCCAAACTGAGTCATCCTTGAAGACTTTCTCTTCTCATGTTCCATTTCTAATCTATCACCAGTCCACTGATTTTTCTTCCTAAACATATCTCAAGCCAACACCTTCATTCTAGCTTCATGTCTATGACCCTAGTTCAAGCTGCTGCTGTCCTCTTCACCTGGAAAACAGTAAAAGCATCCACAAGCCTTTTTCTTTTTTTTCTTTTAAATCTGGACTGCACCACACTACTGTACCATCGCTGGAATGATCTTCTTATAAAATGTAACTTCCCATGTCAGTCCTCTGTCTTAACAATTGAATAGATTCTCATTAACCTTAGAATAAAAACCAAAATATGTTATGTGGCCTTTCAGCTCTGCCTCGTCTTCCTTCCACCAACTTCCCGGTGTCACTTGTGGCCACACATCCCTTCCTCTCAGCTTTTCAGTGGCTGGCCCTCTTCCAGTCTCTTAAATACAAAACATTGCTCACACTCTTCCCACTTCCTGGAAAATCTCATCTCTTCTCCGTCAACCCCTCCTCCCCCCCATACACGTCATCCTGTTCACTCCTACTCTTTGTTCAGATCTTGCTTCCTCCAGGGTGCTGTCTCGTACTATTCTGGTCAGGTCAAAAACCCCTTACAGACTCCCAACTCCATGTATTCGCACACATTGTAGTTTTCCATTGGTTTGAGTGAATATTTTATGTGGACATCTTCCAGGCTGAATAATGGGCTCTATATGGGCAGGTGCTATGTCTGTATTAGTAGGGATTGTATCTCCAACACAAAACACAGAGATGGCACGCATGTTGGCTTCAGGACTGATTCCGATTTCTGCTTGTTTATACTGAAGTCCATTGTTGTATGTCTTAACTGGTGATGCTGTTTTTCTGTTTCTGTTACTCTAACATTCTTCATTCATCTCTTTCTTTTGTATTTTTGTGTATCTGTGTATTTTCCTGATGGATAATAGGTACTTTCCTGATGTGGACAGGAAATGCATTATTTTAATCATTTGGACTACTTTTTGTACTCAGATCAATTTTTCAGAACAGCACTAACGAGGAGGCTACACTGGTCTTGATACCCTTCAAGATTCTAGAGGCTGAATTTGTCATCCGCCAACTGCTTCTTAAGACAGGTCTCCACGTTCTTGGAGGGTCTCCACTCCATCTATTAGACCCTCCTAAGTCATTTGGACATTGCCACTTCAGTCAGTTTATTCCATCTTCCCTGGCCTAAGTTGAATGATCACACCACTCTAGTAAACTCTAACACTCAGGTTCTGCCATCACCCCAGGCCTGCTGGGCTCTCTTCTCAATACCCTTTGTCTTTGGTTGTAGCCTTTGGAAGAGTTCTTTATCTTGCCTCCACTGTCTCAGGAATAAAGAACACGAGTTTGAAGCAAGCATCAGTAAAAATAGGGAACTCTGTAAACCATTATATTTTACTTTCTTTCCCCATTTTCTGTTGCCCTTTCAAAAATTTTGCCTATTGAGCTTTTTAACTACAACAGTAAAGGAACAAATGAATAATTGATGATTTCTGTAAATTGAGGCCTAAATTTAAAATGCCGCTATTTTTAGAGAAAAGTCCTTTTCAGTACTTCCAAACCCTTTGGCATTCTGTACCCACCATGTGTGGATTGTATAAGTGTAAAGAGATTACTCCATTAGTAACGAGACAGGGCAGATGCTCATGCAAGCCTTTGTATGTATGTGTGTGTGTGTGTGTGTGTGTGTGTGTGTGTGTGTGTACGTGTGCACACACGCATGTGTGTGTGTGGTTACTTAAAACATTTTTCAGTGTATGCATCTTTCTCAGTAGTGAAAAGAAAACTAATCTCCACAAAAGAGAAAAATCTTGATACTGTTTTAAAAATTTGAGTCTTCTGAGAAAATCATTTTTAATTTGCTATGAGTGCTTCTCGTGTGCAGTTGGGAGGACCCACTATGAGCTGAGCCCCATGGGTACACTGTGAAGGCTTGAAAGGTTACAAATCGTGATTCCTGCACTCAACAGCATACTCTGGGTAAGACTGGAGATGCACTGAGTGCTCAGTAGAGAGTAATACAAAGTTAATTACATACATATCTTAGTTCACTTGGACTGCTATGATAATATACTACAAACTGGGTAGCTTAGAAAAAAACAGAAAGTTATTTCTCACAGTTCAAGAGGCTAGGAGTTCAAGATCAGGGTGCCAGCATGGGCTGCTTCTGGTGAGGGACTGCTTAGTCATAGCCAGCTTCTTCTTGCAGTGTCCTCACGTAGTGGAAGCTCTCTGGGGCCTCTTTTACAGGAGCACTAATCCTATTCATGAGGGCTTTGCCCGCAAGTCATAACTACCTCTTTAAAGTCCCAGCTCCTAATGCCATCACATCAAAGGTTAGGGTTTCAACTAATAAATTGGGGGAAGGGGGCAGGCATAAATATTGTAACCATGGCAATAGCAAAGAATTTCGAGCTAAAAAAGACTTTAATTGACTCTACATTTTTTATTGTAAAAAGGAAGAAATGTACAAACAGGGAAACCATGGGACTTGTCCAAGGTTCATCAGAACTAACTTTGGAATCTCTTGCTGCTGTCGTTTATTTGCTGCATCTCATGGTATAGAGGAAAATTTGTGTTGTATTGTCTATTATTCCTGGGAGAGCTCTTTTAAGAGTCCTCTTCTTAACATGAGATTATTGCTTTAATGAAAAACTGACATTGGTATTGCAAAAGGAAAACAAAACAAAACAAAAACAAGATGGAGCCAGCTTTGCTCAGTGTCCTCTGTGGACAGTGGTCACACCATCCAGGAGCTTGTCGGAGAGGCAGACTCTCAGTCTCCACTCAGACCTCCTGAAGTTCAATCTGCATTTTATCAAGTTCAGCTGCTGATTTTCACACTGTCTACAATGTGAAAAGCACCCCTCTAGATTCCTTGACCTAAACCCATGGTTCTCAGACCTTAATATGTATCAGAATCACCTGAGAGGCTTGTGAAAGCAGGATTGTGGGGCCTCAGTCTCCAAGTTTTCACTTAGTAGGTCTGTGGTAAAGTCAGACAATTTGGACATTTCCAGATGATGTTGGTGCTGCTGATCTGGGCACTTATCACTAGTTAAAACATTGGTTCTCAACTCTGGTTGCACATCAAAATTTCCTGGGCAACTTTTAAAAAATACCAAGGCCCCATCTCTGGACAATGTGCTTTGGATGAGACCCAGTCATTTTTTCAAAATCTTTTTTGCAATTCTAATAAGCAACCAGAGTCAAAAATCACTCTCTAGCAGATGAGACTGCATGTTCTGTGCTTAGCACAGGATCTTATGGATTTGCTGCCTTAGTAAAAACTCCAAGACAGCTTCTTAGTTCATACAGATTTCTGGGTTTGTTCGGGCCAGGGTTATGCAGCCATCGAGAGTCAATCAGAACTGGATTTCAACCTTGGTTCTGCCACTTACTGACTGTGTGGATTTGGCAGGTATTCGCTATTTGAGCTTTAGTGTTGTATCTGCTAAGACAGAAATACTAATTTTAATCACTGTGGCATGTTGTTGAAAGTGTTAACGTATTACTCATCTAATTATATTAGAAACCCAATCATTGATAGCCTATAACAACTATGGGTAGTTCACTGATTTTTTTTTCCCCACATGGGAGAAAAAATACAACAGTACTTAAATAATGCCATTAATTTTCCCCAATCTGAAAGATATTGAAAGAATATCCAATGTTAAAACTATATTGAATAAGTTGGATGTAGTATTAGTGGCAGTCATAAGTTTGGAAGAAGCTTAAACACGGCAGTTTTGCTCTTTCTTTCTTTTTTTTTTTTGAGTTGGAGTCTCACTCTGTCGCCCAGACTGGAGTGCAGTGGCTGCTCCCTCGACCTGCTGTGCTCCGGCGATCCTTCCGCCTCAGCCTTCCAAGTAGCCAGAATTATAGGCATGCGCTACCACGCCTGGCTGATTTTTTGATTTATTGTAGAGATGAGGTCTCACTGCAGGTGGTTCTCGAACCCGCGGGCTCAGGCAATCCACTCACCTCAGCCTTCCAAAGGCGCGGGATTACAGGCTGAGCCACTGAGCCTGGCTAGTTTTGCTCTTAATATAGTTATCACTTCACCATTATTATTTGAGGTCTGCTCTACATGTACTATTCACTCAACACCTGAGACAGAGATGCCTTTAGTAAGTTATGTAATTGATGGTGCTATGGATGGTTTATTGTCAATAACTCCTAAGGATTGTAAGTCTTTCTAAACACTCACATGAATAAGGTCAAGGGTGGGTGTATTGACCAACCATTTTCCTGTTTAGTTTAGGCCCAAGCTAAAAGTTTTGAATGAAAAACACTGTGCAGAATATTCAGTTGTGCAGAATGTGTTTTAATGAAATGCTTTGGCAGACTACTTGGAGTTAGTCAATAGAAATTCATCACATATAAGAGCTCTAAGAAGCCTTGGGGAACACCTGGTCCAGCCCCCACACTTCACAGATAAGGAAACAGGGTGACCTATCAAAGTTGAATCACCTAGCCTTTCTCAAAAACAGACTCAGAGCCGTGCTTGCTCTGACATACAGTTTTAAAATGCATTCCTCTCATTATTGTCATTATGTTGACACATTCTGGAGTTGACCGAGATTCTGCCATTTTTGTAAGATGCTATTTTTCAGTATGGTGACAAGACACTTTGTAATAAGGAAATCATTTCGTTAGATTAAAGAAGACTAATGATAAATATGAAAAATATACTTCAAATTAGTTATCATTACTACTGTTACTTTTGGTACCTAATAATGTGTGTGTGTGTGTGTGTGTATGTGTGTCCTTGAGACTGGGTGTGTATATCTCTGAGTCTCTGTGTGTGTACTCTTTGTGCCTATGAGAATATTTGAGTGTAGAGGGCATGTGGGTGTGGGTGCACAAGTGGGAGACGAAGGTTCTTATTTCACAACTCCTGGTGATGTGTTTTGTGCTCCTTAGTGAAGAGCTGCAGCCTCACCACCTGTTCTTCCCAGAGTCTGGCTGGTAGAGTCTGCCACATTTATGACTGCATACTGTTCAGACAGAAAATTTCCCCCTTTACCTCGGGTATTTTTGGTATCAAAGACTCTTTAGTCACTTGTAGACTTAACACCCTTTAAAAATAAAACCTTGATTTCTTTTCTGAGTGTTGCCATGTGGTCCCTTTTGGTGCTAAATGAAAAACTGACTTTGGAAGAAAGATGTACCAAAAAAGAAATGTTATGATACTAGCACGATGACTTACTAACGCTATTTTGAATTACATTAGGCACTATTTTATTCTGCTCCAAGTGTGAAAAAATGTAAGAGCTCCTGTTTACTCACTTAGAAATAAAAATCACAGGCACCAAGCACTGGACTTGCCTGCAGGGCTCACCTTTATTGTCCTGATCCTTTGTTTCTTTTTTCTCTAAGATGAGGGGTTGAAGTTATTTTTTAGATGTCTGCCATCTTGTTAGTTAGTCACAAAGAATAAAGATTTAGTATTTGTGTGTGTGTGTGTGTGTGTGTGTGTGTGTGTGTGTGTGTGTGTGTGTGTGTGTATTTTTTATCTTGAACAGCCTGGGCAACCAAACCTTCATGTTATGGAATGTGTTACTTGTTCTGATCTGAAGTGAAATATCTAGTATGGTGTTTGACTGTTTTGGAACATTATTATAAACTTGTTGCTATGTAATAACATGGAGAGGCAAAATACAGAACTCCTGATGCTCCAGAAGACATTTATTTGTCTAGTCTAAAATATTGCTTATTTAGAGTCATACAACTGGAGCACCGAAAAGGTCATATTTATAGACAGTAGAATTGTTCTTTTATAAAAGATGACACCTTGAAATTTGAGGAAGCGTACCCCAAATTTAAAGTCTGCAAGCATCAATAACAAACTTATTGGCATAATTAAGTAGATATGTATGTCAAAATACTCCAAGAAAAGGATGAAGTGTAAAATCTTTAATAAAACTGAAATTTTGCTAAGTGAACATATTATCTAAGTTGATAATTCTTGTCAAATGTTAGCATATTTTTAGTTATACGTATTTTATACCCCTGCCCATTGCTTAGCTATGGGGAAAAATAATTCATAGATCTTTTTAAAAACCTTATTTTATATTTATATATTGATTTATTTTATTTTGACTTATGTGAGTTCATTGTTTAATTATTTCAGTTGATAGAGGACAGCATCCTCATCTCTCCTTGTCCACAATGCATGAAATATATTTTGTGTTTATATTCTGTAAGAAATGTGATACTTCCCTCTGTAAGAAAAGTCTTTTGAAGAAATGGGAGGAAACAAAGTACTGGACAGATAACAGAAAGGTACCCAAATATATAAAAACAGAAAACAGGTGGAAAAATAAACCCAAGCATTTCCTCCTACTCCCTCGCTATAGTCATTCCGTTTGCTCATGTTTTTTGTGCAAAGTAACTTCTGACTCCAGTGACCACAGTTGCAGTAGAAACCTCCATGCTAGTTATAATGGCACAGTGTTCCTTTCTTCCAGATCAGGGACTGGCAAGTGTTTTCTTAAAGGGATACATCATGGACTTTTAGGCTTTCTGAGTCAAGAGGCAAATCATAGATATTATGCAGGTACTTCCATGATCATGTAAAATGACGCTGTTTCAAAATGTAGAAAACACTTTTAACTTGTGGCCATTAAAAACAGAGGGTATGAGGGATTAATCCTTTAGCAAGGAAGTAGAATTTCAAAATATCACCCTACATCAGTTATACAATTGATACTTCGGACAAATTAAATCGGTTAGAACAGGTTTTTTTAAAATTTAAATATCACTTCCCCCTCTACACCATTGCTACTTTCTATCACATTTACTTGGTTAAATAAGAAAAAAATATATTCAGTCTTAAACTTTAGAAACATATTCTCCATAGGAAATCTACATTGAGTCAACAAGTTACACAATGAAAGACAAACACAGAGCTAATAATTGTGGCAATGTAAACAACAATAATAAGAGTATTATTAATAAGGTGAATAGTCAGATAACTGAATTCAATGTCAATACTTGGATCCTCTGATATGAGGTATCTTTCACATTAAATTAATAGTTGATATGATTTTAAAGTTTCAGAAGAGATACTAAACATTTAATATTTAATGTGACAAAACTGCATGAAGATGCTATCTAAATATTGAGATATGAGGGAAAATGATATATTTGCACCCAGAAATTTTTAGGAATTGGGGCAAAGATGTACATCCTCTTCGAGATCAGTACATATGGAAGCAAAGACAGCCTGGGCCCATTTTTTTTTTTCCTGTGCTTTTATCTTGGAAGGAACAGAACTCAGTAATATTTTTTTCCATTGGCATTTAGGGAATTATGTAGTTTTTTCTTAATTAAGGAAATGAAAAAGAACTCAATATTTTTGTGTGAATTCATGTAGGTGGTAAAATATAAAAACAAGACAGGAAAAGATGATACACAGGAAAAACATAGCCTTTTCAAGCAAATTGGAAGCTATAAAACATCATATGTCACAATCTTTTGGTGGAATGTGATGTGCTAAGTAACTCAAATTTTTAACAAGTCAGCCATCAACTCACGAACCAGTGTCTGCAAGCAGATGTTGGCTTAAGCTGTGGTACAGTTTAGTGTACTCAGGGAAGTAGAGATGGATATCAGCTTTGCAAATGGAAAGCAGCTAAATAATATAAAAGATGATTGCTTTTCTCAAATTTTACTTGTCATATCATGTTATATTAGTGATGAAACAGAACATTAGCTGTGCAATGAGATGAGAATACACTTTTTCAGCTTAGATACATGCCTTCCTTTTAGACACAGGTAGCTGTTCTGAAATGATGGCAGGGTTTTTTGTTTGTTTTTGTGTGATTTTCAAAAAATGCAAACCAGCTGCTTGTAAATTCAGAAAAATGCAAAAGTTAAACACCTTCGAAAACTTTTTTATAAACGGTGCCTGAGTGACACTTTGCTATTTTAAAGAGACTGTGTTGGCACTGAAGACACTTTTTAGGACCTGATGTTTTTCTACCACCTCTAGTGCCCAGGGCCCCTTACTGATGTAAACACCCAAATTTTGGGGTTGCTCATACTTTCTAATACTGTATGTGGTTTTTTTTAAACAATAGTGGGCATAGTGGGCTTCTAGACCGCCATTGTAGTTGACCTCTCAAAAGGGAATACAATACAGATATTTTACAAAGCTGATGGACTGCACATTTGATTTGTATTTTGGTGAAGAGTAATATTTGTGTCATTTCAAGGTAAGAAAAATTAATAAGAAAAGACATCCATTAATGGAAACATGAAAGAATGCTAAAAGTACAGAGAAGGAGGATCACTGGTGAGGTCACTTTTTGTCTGTAATGAGATCTGTACTTATGTTCTGTCTTTAAATCATTTCCACCTGTGCACTGATTGACTTTTTTAACTGTTTCAACACACTCATAATTAAGTTATCCACATCATTTAATCTGAATAATTCTAGGTTGGTTCAGACCAAATGATTTCAGACAGATAATTACTTATTTTATTTGCTTAAAACATTGATTAAGGAACCCCACCAACTTATCTGAGTTAAATTCTCATCTTTCTTCAATGTTGGTTGCAACTATGTCTCCTGGGCGTGGACGCTGAGACTGAGATTACATGCAGGATTGCTCTCAGGGAAGAAAAGGAAGGAAGGCAGGGAAAGGGAGAAGGAGACAGGGAACAGGGAGGAGAGGGAAAGAGGATGAGTGGGAGTGAAAGGAGGAAGGGGAGAGGAAGCATGGGGGTGGAAGAGGCATGGGGGTAGGAGAGGTGGGTAGTGCAATGGGTGAAGTGTTTTATGTGCCCCCCAAATCCTGTGTTGACACGTAACCCTTAGTGCCATGGTATTTGGGGATTAGACCTGGGGAGGTTACCAGGGCAGGAAGGGGGAGCCCTTGGGATCAGTTCCTTTTGAAGAGGACAGCATGTTCACTGGGTCTCTTTGGCCAGGTAAGCCTACAAGGAGAAGCTGGCAGTCTGCAGCCTGAAGCCCCTTCCTTGTCAGAACCCAACCACAGCCATGATGGCACAGCCATCTCAGACTCCCTGCCTCCAGAACAGTGGAAAACAAGCGTCTGTATTTTTAAGCCACCCAGTATATGATACTCTGTTCTGGAAGCCCAAACTAAGACAGGCAGAAGGAGAAGTTGGGGCTGAGATGGTGTCTCAGCAATGAAATATTGGGTCTTAATACTTTGTATTCTATATGCCATAAGGTATACAGCACAGTTTAGTTTATGCCATATGCTGTATAGACATTACACCAGTCCTCGAGTGCTACTGCCCAGAAAGGACACCTGCAGCTGGGCGTGGCAGCTGCCTGTAGTCCAGGGAACTTTCTAAAGGAGGAGGATCACTGAGGAGAACAGGTCTCGCATTGGGGAGCAGGTCCCAACATCCTGAAGGGGGATTCCAGTGGCTTGTTACAGCATCCACCATGATATTAAGTGAGGGAGATTATTTTACTGTCTAACCTAAATTATTCCTATTAAAATCAAGTCTATATTTTAAAATTCAGAGAAGTACCTTCTCTGGAAGTCCTGATCTGCCACTTCTCCTGTGTAGACGACACACTTCAAGCATGAGGCAGTGAGCTTACTGATGTAACTGAAAGCTGGATGAGTGATCCCAGTCCACTCCTTTCTAGGCTTTGAAAGCATTTATTTGTGTTTTCTTGAATGCATTGGTTAAATCTTGAACAAAACTTACTGATTTTTTTATAGCATCATTGTAAAGATTTTTACCAAGAGAACATACCACATAACAATACTTGGAAGATGCTGTTACAGTTTTAACGACCTGGAGGAGGCTAACTATTCAGTAGCACAGTATTTCCATTTCACAGTGAACAATGGGCAAAGCCAGGTGTAAACACATTTTGGGAGTACGCAGTAGGATCCCAGGTTTATTAAATTTGAAGAGACAGGTACTCGATATTGAGGGAAGAATTGAATAATGTATTTATCTTGCTTGGACCAAATAAGAGAAATATTTGGGAATGTAAGAAGCTCTGAGATGTGCAGCTACCCCAGTTCTCTATGGGACAATGCAAGCTCAGTAATCTTCATTGAGTAACTAAAGGACACTTGATAGAGACCACATGAAGCAAGGGCATTTTGTTGACCCTCCATTCATGAGTTCATGAGACTTTTGAGAAACCACTAGTTCAGCCCCAGAATGTTACTCTCAGGCACAAGGGGAATCACGTGGTGAGGGTTCTTGGTCAAGACTGTGATGGCGACATAACTTTCCTTTTTTGTGTGTGTGAAAAAACCAACAGGAAATATAAGGAATTTGATAGAACCAACACGAAATATACAAGTTTGAATTAAATGGACTCTTTGGAAAAAATAGTTTATTCTGGTGAATTGGGGGAAATATTTCAGATTTCAGGCCAATTTGGATACACTAGGAATACTCATGTCCTGCAAAATCTGCTCCTTTGAGAAATATTAAATTTTTCACTTTTTAGAAATTCCAAAAAAATTTTTCCTGATTCGTATTTTTGGTAAATATGTAAGGTCCTACTCCGTGTATTACACATTGATGACTCCAACCATTCCTAGGACAGGTGTTTTATGAGGATCTTCCAGTAGTGGAGATGGGTAAACCCAAATTATAAAACATAACACATCAAGTTATAAAGTATTTTATTACCCAAGAATAGAAGAGGCTCTACGTACACCTTCAAAAAGAGTAGACAGCTTTAAGTAGTAGCTAAAAGGTGCAACTATTGCATAGATTGTTGCTCATTGAACCTACTCTGCATTTTTTTTTCAAATTTGAGATAAAAAATGAAGCTTTTGGTGAGGGCTTGTAGAGGTTACGCTTTCCACTCCTCTGCCTCCAGCACACCCTCAGAGCCCTCGGGTGGAATCTCTCGCATTCTCTAGGCAGACATAAAATTGCTGATCTTTTATAGAAAGGTTGCCCTCTAAGTAATACTTCCAGGCAAGATTGCTAGTTCCATAAATCTTGTGCAGAAGTGTGACCTTCTCCTCGTCCAGCTGCTGGAATTATCTTTGCTCTATCGAAGCATGCTTTTTTAACCCAGCATTCTTTGGCGTCTTCGTCTTTCATTACTTTATTTACTTTAAATGCATAATTAGATGTCCATAGGTAAAAACTACTTGCTCTTTAAAGATTTTTTTTAGTGCCCCAAAGGCTAATAAGCAATATGATTTCTACAACTATAAACAAATACTAAAACTATAAATGGGTCCAGCCTCTAGTATTTTCTCTTCTGTATGAATAAGCGGTATTCTTAAAAATTCTGGGTTACAAAATTGAAATTTCTCTTTCTGCTTTATTGTCTAGTCTTTAACACACCTCAGGTTTTAGAATCTGAAAAGTTGAAATGAGTCATTAGGTTTTCAGTTGACTTGGACTGAAGAAAGAACCTAATTGTGCATTTTTTGCAAGATTTTAAATATATAACATCTGCTGCCTTAACCATGGATGATTTAATTTTTTAACACGTGCTTCCAACCTTTAATTTTCTGTAAAGCAGCCACATCAATTATTAATTCATCTATATTTCCTCAAAGCGAGTCAGACTTAAGATCCTTCATAAATATTTAAGAATACGGCTGAAAAATAAACAAAAACTTCTACTTAACTTTTAATTGCAAGTTTGAGAACCAGTGCTCGCAGAAGCAACAAAAAGCAAGATACATATGACTTTAAAAATCCAGAGAAGTAAAAAAGCAGATTCTGAAGGAGCCGGAAGACCAGACTTCTGCCCACAGTGTCTGTTTTACACTGAGAACCTCATTACTACACATTTAACTAATGGAATAAATGGATATGACCAAATTAAACTCAGGTCTGACTCTCGATAGCACTTAATTTCTGATAACTCACTTTCTCTCTTTCTCTTTCTTTCTTACACACATTTTACCACTCATAGCATACACTCTTCAGCATTGACACTGACCAAGTAACTCAAATAATAAATACATGAATATGCACAAATAGTCTGCATGTGATTAGAATAATGAGGAAGGTGCTCACACTTTCTTTTCTTATTGTTATTAGCAAGGTTTCTGGAACAAATGCTTTCTTTCATGGATTCAATTGTGTATTCCAAAAAGACATGTTGAAGTACTAGCACTGGTGCCAGTGAACGTGACCTCATCTGGAAAGCAGGTCTTTGCAGATGTAGTCAAGTAATGATGAGATCATGCTGAATTAGAGTGAGCCCTAGTGCAATACAGTGGTGTCTTTATGAGAAGAAAAGAAAAGCCACATAGAGATACACAGGGAGAATGCCACATGACAGTAGAGATAGTGAAGAGAGTGACATATCTGCAAGCCAAGGAATGTCAAGGGTTGAGGCAACACTAGAATCTGAAAGGAAGGCATGGAATGGATGACTTCCTGGGCCTTCCAAAGAAGCATGGCTCCACGGACACCTTGACTCCACACTGCTTATCTCCAGGACTGTGAAAGGATGAATTTCTATTGCGTTGAGCCATCTGGTCGGTGCCACTTTGCTATAGTAGCCCTAGGAAATTAGTATAGATGCTATAAGCATTCTTTGCTTTTCTCTTTCTAAAAAGCATGAAACAAAACATATGTACCTTGTATAGTCTGTGTGCAGTTTTAAATATTGCAATATAAGATTGTGATATCCATCAACCACCGTCCAGGTCAATACAACAAAAGATTATGCCTGCATCCCTGGAAGATTATGGTCTTTTGGTCACAGCTGACTTCCTTCCTCCAACCCTTGGATGTCATTTGGTAACTTTTCTTTGTGGTTCTAACATCCATGTAATCCTATTGTAATTAATATGGGCTAATTTCTCTACCAATAAATCTTTAAATGAGGATATATTTAGATGAAACAACCTGATGAAAATGCATGTTAGAGCTTTGCTTAAACAAATTCAAAAGTTTCTTACTGATAAATGCAAATTGAAACCAGCACTCTGTAAAAATCATATTTTAAATAAATATATTCATTCAGTTGACTCACTCATTGAACTTTTATTATTACCTGTGGACCTACTGGGCAAACTTCACTTTTCAGGCATTTTAGAGATAAGAGATTAACAATAATGTCAAAAATTCCATTTAATGGTGTATAATTTAAAGCAAAATTAAATTCTTTCAAAATCAAGTTTATTATTGCGCATACATACACACAAGATTTTTGATATTTAATAGTATTTTTTGTAATATAGAACACTTGGTCAACACAATGGACTGTACCAATTTATAGACTAACCTGGTTGATTAATGCAAACATGAGTGCACAGATTTAGATGTGTTACACACTTTAATTGTTATTAAATCACTAGGTTTATCTTGATGTCCCTTGTTACTGAACTTGCTCAGTCTATGCACATTGATTCTTTTTGGTATCTCCTTGCATATTTATTGTTGATGGAAAGAATACACGTTTTTAAAAAATTTTTATAGCTGCTTAATATAATACATATTTAAGTATTATGACACGCTATATATGAGGAGACAAAGTGAGTCACAGGAGTTTATTTTTTTAGTACTAAAATGTTTGTAAATAGGAATCTGTCAGATGTATTGAAAGGCACAGGAACACTAGGATTCTTTGCCTTTCAAAAAACTTACGGTCCCCAGAAGGAAAGAATGGATTGGTTCATGGCTATAATATAATATGATGCATTCTGCAGACCAGGAAAATTTGAAGTGGATCTAGCCCCAATATGAAAGTGATGCATTCTACCTAGAGAGAAAGATTGGTTCGCTTGGGAAATGGCATGTGTAAAGGAGTTTGTAGACAGGAAATTTCAAGGTCACACCAGAGCAGTGCATGTCCTGTATTAGATCTTTTTTTTTTTTTTTCATTAATCAGTATTTTTTATTATGGTTTTGTGGGGTACAGTTAAGGGTTAGGTGTACAATGACGTTTCATTCAGGCACCCTGTAAATAAAAAGTGTTTTCCCATCCCCCGACAGATATTTGCTACTGTTAATCCCATCCCCATCCCCCCCATAGTTTCCCAGTACCATCAGTCATTTTCTTATAGTATTGCATTGGATGTTCAAGGTCCATTATATGAGTGAGAACATGTGATATTCGGATCTTTGTTTTTGTGAGAGGTCACTCAGTATTATAGACTCTAGTTCCATCCAGGTTGCAGCGAAATTCATGATTTTGTTCTTTTTTATGGCTGCGTAGTATTCCATAGTGTATATGTACCACATTTTTTTTAATCCAGTCCTCTTTTGATGGACAGCATGGTTTGTTTCCAGGTTCTTGCTATTGTGAACATGCTGCGATAAACATACGTGTGCGGGTATCTTTTTTTATAGAGTGATTTG
>NW_007253421.1:0-2282 GCF_000164805.1 Carlito syrichta
TTCTGTAGTCTATTATGATCATGAAAGCTCCTAGAGAGAACTTAACTTAGCACAATAGAGTTGAATAACAAATACTACCTGCTCTTTTGTATTTAAACATTGTCCTTGTCAATATCGTCATGCTTACAGGCCCTGTTTATCCACTTACTAGCTTTGTAGCCTTGGGCTATTTAATAATTCAACTTTGTACATCTCAGAGAATGTTGATAGCTCTTCTGTGCATCTCATTGAGTTGTCATGAGGATCAAATAAAATAATATGTTATGTGAAAGCAAGTGAAATAAAATGTGTAAAGCCTTCTATAATTGTGGAGAGTTATATAATGGCTTGTTGTTATAATCCCTAGGTTACCTGGGACATGAGACCTTAAATATCTAAATGCTTTAATGAACTGTCAGCATTGGCAAAAGGCAGGTGACACATTAATATTAGGAGAAAGGAGAAAACCTGTTCACTGATACATTTTAGAATTCCAAAACTGTAAACACATATTATTGAAATGATTCTTAAATTGTGCTTATTTTTTATTTTGCAATGACATATGAGTAAGTAAGATCTCAGAAAGTTTTATGTAGGACCTAAAGGTCAAAATTTTAACCTTGGAATGAACACTAGTTTAATGTATTTATCTTAGAGACACTTACACTGAGTTTTCTGTCTGAGAGACACCAAACATTTCTTAAGTAAATCTTGAAAGGTTTGAGCCAGTGTTCCTGGACCAGAAAATTCTTAAAAATTGAAACTAATACATAGGAAAAACCATTTTTTAACCCAGTTTCTGTTCTGAAATGTTTGGCAAATTATTTTTCCCTTCACTATTCTTTCCTCTATTGGGACATACAAAGTCTGGGATGCGGGGGGCCAGCCCCTGCAAATTTTGGGGAGTCCCTTGGAAGATGTGGTGGCATCAGCGAATCTGTAGGGATAGATATTAAAAGAAAGAAAGATGGAAGGATAGATATAAAGAGGAAGAAAGAGAAAGAAAGTGGACAACTCTTCAGTGAAATGAGCAGAAGCCATTTATTGAAAGTTACAACAGGTATTTATTCCCAAATTTTACACAGGCACTCTCACAAGTCTTTCACGTGAACACAAAGCCAGGTGCGGGGGGGGGCATCCCCCACCCACCGATACTTAGGTGTGAGGAGGAACAAACCCCAAGATTGTCTCATTGTTCCCTTTGCTAGTTAATGTTCTTCAAAAGCAGTGTAACAATCCTTACTAGCCTAATGATGCTCTGATAATCAATAACTTCTAGAGCTCACACAAAGCCCATGATGACTATCTTAAACTTTACTATTTATACAATGCTATGGAAGCTTTTAATTATAGCTTAAGCCAATTTCCTAAAGAATGTGGCCCAGTCCAAAGATCACACTGGGCCCTACAGGATGTGGCCCAGTCTAAGGTCCACGGTGGGCCACCTTTTAGAACAATAGACTACAATCTCTTAACAAAATGGCTATTCCAAAGTCCTATATATCTATCCTAATTTCTATGAAAGTTTTCCAATTCTTAATTCTAATATATAAAGCTGATTAGTAGTGGCAAAGCTTCTAAAACCTAAATGTAAACTGTAAATGTACTAAGGCCAAAACTTCGATAGTAGAAAGTGGAGACAATGACAGTTCTAAAGTTAACTATATTCTTATTAAACCTAAAAATGTTATGATTGATTATGTTTGAACTAACATGATTCGTAGCATGACCTATTCTATAATACCTTCTATGAATAAAATAAATTCAATTTCTATAACAGGTAGAAAAAAGACCTTACACTAACTGTAGCTAAAGCCGGCCTAAAAGAATGCAGCCCAGTCCAAAGTACGTGCTGGGCTCTCAGGAACGTGGCCCAGCCCAAACTCTGTGCTGGGCCACTCTTGACAATCATCTATACCATTGAAAAACTGAAAACAACTCTCCATAAGTATATACTAATTCTACAAATATTCTTTTAAATCTTATAAAGAAGCTTGTACCGTATAAAAGGCTCCCAAATGTGACCCGAGTTTGAATTATATCTAATACCTAAGCCGAAACCGCAGTTTATGGGAAATAGGAACAATGGGTTTCTAGAGTGAGCCATGCCTGTCACAGTCACAGAGTCTTCAGCTTAGGCCAGCAGAGTTCCTTTAGGTTGTTCTTGTGCTGCATGGCAAAAGGGGGAGGAAAATGGGGTCTATGACTCTCGAACACGTCCTAGCGGTCTCGAGGTCCACGGCCCTCCCTGATCCCTAACGCTCAGTGGGCCTCCGTGGCCGGCTCCCAACATCTCCCCCTTT
>NW_007253421.1:2357-3052 GCF_000164805.1 Carlito syrichta
CCCAGTAACTAATAGTTAATCTTTCTCGGGGTAAAAAATAGTCCACCTTTGAGTTATAAATACAGTCTCTCCACTTTGGATATCCAGTATCATGTTGAATAAGCAGTCAGTCCTTTTCGGTGTTATTGAAAGAACAAACAGCCATATTAGATGGTGGTGAAGTTTCAGTGGCTAGACTAGGATCAATTCCTCCAGGCATTAGCATTTTAATCCACCAGTTCTCTCTGTGATTATTCCGTGTTGGACTATCAGTAAGCACAGTTTTTAAGAGAAGACATAAGACAAGACTCCTTATAATAATCAAAATTAGAATTGTCATAAAAACAAATAGGAGGTAAACAGGAACTACCTTCATATGTATAGCTGCTATTAATGACATGTTTAGTTTGTGCATTAAACAAGGCAGGCCCCCCCATTAGTTGGGGAGAGTTAGAAAAGACATTAATGATCTCATTATCCCAAGTAACTGGCTGGAAGGTAGGAGGATTAGGCATGTATGCCCAATATGTTTTATTAGCCTCCGAGGAAGATACTGGATCAATTTGATTCATTAGGAGAGCAAGCATAGCCAAGAACAGTGTTACCAGTCTGATGGGAGTGTGCTGGGACCTTAACATATCCCCAGCTTCTTCTGCCAGAGTTTCAATTTGGGCCCCAGGTTTGTAGAAAGGGAGCAGCGGACACTGAAAACACTT
>NW_007253421.1:3072-5764 GCF_000164805.1 Carlito syrichta
GGAGTTGCTTAAGAATGACAAATTCTTCATAAAAGGTGTTGGTTAAACAATTAGTAAAATGCATTCAGTACAGGATATCTTATAAACATTAGCACGATAAACAATTTTAACAGTTGATATTCATTCCAAACAAGAAATATATAAGGAGATTGCAAGTATGGTTTAATATGGCATAAATGAGTTTGTCCAACAGATCTAGACAGGCTGACTGGTTGAAGGGCTGCAGAAACTCTCCACAAATGAGGCTGAATAATGTGCCGGATGCCGTACTTGAATGTCACCTAGCTGTGGCAAGTTTAGAGCCATTAAAAACCCCAGTCACTAATATACAGTCTTTTACCAGGTACAGGATAGTCCACTTTAGAGTTATAAACACAGTCTCTCCATTTTGGGAAGCCAGTATCTCACTGGATGAATGATCAGTCCTTTTCCATATCATTGAAGGGGCAAGTAGGTACACTGAGAGGTGGTGAAGCTCTAGTCACATGACTAGGGTCGGCTCCTTCAGGCATTAACATCTCCAGTCACCAACCATCCTTGATATTGTCCTGATAAGGGCTTTCTGTACACAGAGACTTCAAGGTAGGCATTAAGCAAGAAGTTCAGTAATTATTAAAAGCAGAATTATAAAAACAAATAGGGAGGGAGTTGGAATGCCCTTCATAAGAAAAATTATGATTAGTAACATGTTTGACTTGAGCATGAAATAAAGCAGGCCCTCCCATTTTCCTGTAAGGAGATCCTTTCATATTACCATAGGTTTAATTCTTTCATCCGGGTTCCAATGTTTAACCATAGCTGAATTGCCTGATGAACCCAAATTCAAATGGTTTACAATAAATAAGGCATAATTTAAAATATGGTCGGGAAAACTATATTTTTTAAAGTTTGGTGAGCTCTTTCAACTATGGCTTGACCTTGTGAATAGTAGAGAATTCCTGTGGAGTGAGTAATGTTAAATTGGGAACAAAATAGTTGGAAGGCCTTAGATTTATATGCTGGACCATTGTCAGTCTTTAACTGCTTAGGCAATCCAAGCTGTGAAAAGCAAAAGAATAAATGCTGTACCACATCTCTATAAGCTTCTCCGGTTCTTGCTGAAGCTAAAATGACATGAGTAAATGTATCTGTGGTAACATGTAAATAAGACAGTTTCCCAAAACTGGGGAGGTGGGTAACATCCATCTGCCATAAGGAATTAGGTTTCAAGCCTTGAGGATTTACTCCTCCTGGAGCTGGAGCAAAGTTAGGACAGGCCTTACATTTCTTAACAATTTGTCTAGCAGTTTCTCTTGGTAAGTGAAACTGATAACGTAAGGCAGTGGCATTTTGATGATGAATTTGATGAGAGGATTGCGCCTTAGCGACTGTTTCAGCTTCTACTGCATTGCAAATAGCAGGTTTTGTCAAGGCATCAGCCAATTGATTGCCCTGGTGCAGAGGTCCTGGCAGGCCAGAATGTGCTCTAATATGTCCCACAAAAAATTGTTCCTCTCAGTTATGGATGAGGTGTTGTAACTGTAATAGCAATTCTAAAATAGTAGTTTTATTTGTAGGAATGGTAGCTGTTTCAATATGGGGGAATAACCCCTTAACATAACATGAGTCAGTATACAAATTAAATTTAGAATGCTTTAAAGAGTTAAAAGCAAATAATACTGCTTGCAGTTCCGTCTTTTGTGCTGACGTTTCTGAAGTCTGCAGCACATGAGACTCATTGTTAATAATTGCTACAGCCTTTCCATTGGAAGAGCCATCAGTAAAGACCAAAGCTGCCTCTTCGAGGGGGGTTGAAGAACAGCTATGGGGAAATATTATAGGATTTCGGTTAACAAATTGTAGCAATGCACTTTTAGGTAAATGGAACAAAATCTGTCCCCTGAAACCAGTTAGCGCTACTTGCCAATCATCACTATCTTGAAGTAAAGTTTGAAACTGAAAGTTGTCATAGGGAACAATGATGTTATGTACATCCTGACCAAACAATTCAACACTTCTATGTCTTCCCTTAGTAATTAATACAGCCACTAAGTAAGGGTAAGAAACCAATACTTTCTTTGATGATGCCGGCAGGTGGAGCCATTCCATTGGCCCTTCTTGCCATAGACATCCCGTGGGAGTATGGGCAGTAGCCAGAATAATTAAATCCCAAGGTGAACAATAGTCCAATCTTTTAACTTTCTGGGATTTAATGACTTTTTCCACGAGTGTTAAAGTTTTACTGGCCTCTGGGGTTAAAACCCTTTTAGAGCTTGGAGAGGGATCTCCTTGTAAGATATTAAAAAGAGGCTTTAAGTCCGCTGTGGTGACTTGTAAGAATGGCCTAATCCAATTAATGTCCCCCAATAACTTCTGAAAATCATTTAATGTAACCAGGCGATCTGTACGTAGCTGTAAAGGCTGGTGACTTACTGTCTGTGTACCCAAGACACGACCAAGATAAGTAAAAGGTGGATTAGTTTGGATTTTTTCAGGGGAGACCTTTAAGCCACAATTAGTTAGAGCAGTTATAGTTTGATTAAGAATGTCATGCAAAAGAGCACAATTTTTATGTGCTAGCAAAATATCATCCATATAATGTACTAAGTAAAGGTCAGATACTGGTTTCTAATACCTTGTAAGTGCATCCACAAATTTTTGACACAAGTGAGACTATTTTTCATTACCTTGAGGTAGAACCTTCCATTGATAT
>NW_007253421.1:6718-8453 GCF_000164805.1 Carlito syrichta
TGTTGTGGTGGAGGAGCACAAGTCCAGTCCTGCGCTCCCTGGGGTGGCTCGGATGAGCTCTGCAATGGAGCAGAAGGAACGAACGGGTTCATGTTGGAAGTTGCCCCTATTGTTGTCTGGGGCCGGGGCTGGCCCGCTTGGAAGTTTCCCTGAACCGGGATAACCTGTTGTATTAAAGGAGTGCCATTCTTATGAAATTTAGATCTACATTCTCGCGACCAGTGATAACCTTTTTGGCATTTAGGACATATTCCTTTTGGTCGAGCAGCCCCAGTAGGTGGCAGTGTTGTGCCGTTAGAAGAGGTAGCATTAAGTTTAGTGGGGCAGTTTCTACTAATGTGCCCAATTTGCCCACACACATAACATGATTGTACCGAAACATTTTTTCTGTTTACCTGCGCCCTGCATACTTTGAGTGATCTGTGAAAAAGTTTCTCCCTTCAATGATGCGGCCAAAGCCATCCCTTGCATGATAGCTGGGCTTACGTCTGCACACTGATTAACAGTCGTAGTGAGTGTGGAAACAAAGTCCTCATAACTTTCCTTGGCCTTTTGTCTTATATCGGATAAGGAAGAAGTCTGAGCAGTGTCTGCCGGTAATTTTTTCCACGCAGTGACAGCACAATGATTTATCTGAAGCAAAACATCTTTGGGTAGAGAAATTTGATTGGCCGTTTGGGTATACATACAAGTCCTGGAGAGCATATCATGAGAAATAATGAATGACCCAGCAGGTCGATTTAAATTCTGGTCCATTTGAATTTTAACTTGATCCTCATACTCGGTTCTCCACAGCAAATAAGCACCTCCGGACAAACAGCTTTTGGTTAGTTGCTGCCAATCTGAGAGAGTCATCCATCGAGAGGCAAATTGATCTAAAATAGTAATTGTATAATGTGCAAGAGGACCATACTTTGAACTTGCCTCCCGTAACTCTCTTACCAATTTGTACGGCAATGGTTCCCAGTGAACTCAATCCACTCCATCAACACCGGGATAAAATTGTATTGGGAAACAAGCTGTAAAACTAAAATCTCCTTCTTTTTCTGCTTCAGCTCTTACTGCCTGCATACCAAGAGGAAAGACAGGAGTCGCAGGGGCATTCCCGGTATTGTTAGGCAAATTTTTCAGCTTTAAGGCTTTAGCATCAAAGGGAGCAGCCTGTGGGAGGGAAGGCACAGGGTTAGGAGAACTGATATGATACCTAGCAGTTTCTGGCTCGGGTTCAGCTTCATCCTGTGGAGATAATTTATCATTGTCATTATAATCCGGGGGAATTGAGGCTGCTGTGAAGAGAAAAGTTCCCTCATCATCATCATCCTTAGTGGCCTTTTGGGAATGAAATTTCTTACAATAATGCTGTGGATTTAAGACATCTTTAATTAACATTGTTCCTGCACGAAATGTAGAAAACAAGCTAGATTAGAAGAATAAACTTTAGTTCCATGCTTAGAAAGAGTACTTATTAGAATGCTGATGAATATTTTCCGTTCTTTAGAATCGCTCTGGCCCATGATTAGATCACGGCTCTGGTGTCAAAAAACCAATCCTTACCCTTCTCACTCTGCCTGTCTCTACAGGGGGGCCTGCAGCACCCTGGGTAAGATCCTAACCACCCTGAAATGAGAAAAAAGCTTATCTTTCCAGGGCCCCACATTTAGGGCGCCATTTTGGGGGGGACAGCCCCTGCAAATTTTGGGGAGTCCCTTGGAAGATGTGGTGGCATCGGCGAATC
>NW_007253422.1:0-15372 GCF_000164805.1 Carlito syrichta
TTTCACTGAAGAAAGCTAATACAAGCCCTAATACAAGGTTGTTGCAATAATCCATGCAACCAATGATAATAGCTTGGACCTTGATAGTAGCAGAGGCAATGATGAGACATGGTTAGAGACTAGAAACACTTTAAGGTAGAGCCGATTGGATTTGCTAAGGAATTCAGTTTGGCAAATAAAAGAAAGAGAGGCATCAGGGATGACTCCCGGGTCTTGGACCTGAGCAACTGAGGAGATGGCATCAATTAGGATGGGAGAGGTTGAGAAGGCAGGGAGGTAAGTGAGTCTAGGCCTAAGGGGAGGAGCCAGACTGGGGAGCAAACAGGGTGTTGATGGCATTAAAATCCTGGAGACAGGATAAGTTCACCAAGGGAGTGATTGCAGGCAGAGGAAAGAGGCCTAAGGACTGAGACCTGGCGACACAGGGGTATTCTAATATCCAGAGGTCAGGAAGAGAAGGAACAACCAATGGAGAAAACCAAGATAGGGTCAGGGAGATTGGCAGGAAATCTGGAGAGCATGTGTCCTGGGAAGCAAATAGAGAAAGTACTTTATTCCAAGAAGGATCAAGTGATCAGCTGTGACAAATACTGTGGGGAAACGGTCAGTTGGGGCAGGGAGAGTCACGGGCTCTGGGGTGCTGTGGAGGTGGGCACTGGGCAGAGAGTCCAGTGTGGAGAGAGGAGCTGCCCAAACACACATGGGCGAATTGTCAGCACCCTGCTTCTGTGTTTGAGGGTTCCACACAGAGACAAATTTCAGGCTGGTATGACAGTCGCTTCCCACGTCCATAAAAAAGGCAGTGCCCTGAAAATACCACGTCAATTCACACAGGCTGGCTGGGGGTGGCAGCAAGGATTTGTGTCTGTGACCAAGTTGATTTTGATGGATGGTGGGTCATTCATGAAAAGATAAGGAGGAGATGGGCTTGGCTCATGAATTTGAGTCATGTGGGACTCAAATAGGGAAGTCATATCTGGTTCCCAGGGAAGACTGACATGTGACAGGCCCTGGCTAGGGGAGCCAGAGGGCAGAGAAGAGAAGGAGACCACAGTCAAGCAGCTTCCAGACCCTGCAGATTTGCTCCTTGTACCCTTGATGTGGGCCAAGAGCTTTCTCTGGTGGGAAAAGCATGGATTTGGGTATCAAGCGGCTTCATGTCAAATTCAAACACCAAAGACGGGTCATCTTTTTACAAATGAGAAATTGAGATCACAGAGGTTGTGCCACTTGCTCAAAGTCACATGGTTTGTCAGATTCAGCTCTGGACAGAAGGGCACAGCATAAGCTCAGCCTGCTTAGGTCCGAAGTCAGGACTGTTCCTGATCTCTGTGGTTTCAGAGCTAGAGCTTGTGGGGGGTTCCACAGAGGAGAGGCGGGGAAACCATCCTTCAATGTGTGTCCCACATGGGCCAGACACATGCTGAGGAAATGGTCAGTTTGGGAACAAGGAAAGTCACAGGCTATACTGGGACAAGGGTTGTTCTGTTTTTCCTCTCAATACTTTTAGGTTGTTCGTTATTTTCTCCACTTTACCGATGAAGAAACAAAGACTAAGAGAAGCTAAGTAATGTACCTCAGGTCATATTGCTGGGAAATGCTGGAGTCTGGGTTTGAACCCAACTCTCCTTGCCTCCAATGCCTGGGTTCCTTTGTCTATAACATCACAGGCCGAGCAAAAGCAAGAATGCTGGATGGAAAATCTGCTCACCCCTCTTACTCTCACAGCAACCACAAACATGGTGCCTCATTGGGCCTTGAATTACTCATTTATAAAATGGGAACAACCATTACACCCATCCTATAGGATTCAATGAGGTTCTGTCCATAAAACAGCATTGTGCCTAGCACATAGTATTCAAGAAATGAGAGCTGTTAATTTCGACGGTTATTTTCATTTTATGGATGAGAAAGCCTGCAAGAGTCCATTAATCTCTTCATACCATGAAGAGTAAAGGCTGAAGTCTGGATTCAAAGCAAGGCATAAGGAATTCCAAAGTTCACTTGAGCTTTTTTTCCATTTTAGTCCGAGATAAGACAGAGGAAGATGGACATTTCAGGCACGTGGAATACGTCGAAAAACATGAGATGAGGTTTGGCCTGCACGAGCAAGGATGAGGGAACACAATGGCGTCAGATTCTAGCCATTTAAGTGGCATCTTAAATGTCAAGGTGAGCTATCAGGGTTTTCAGTCCATGTTATACATGGGGAGACTGCCACATGCCAGAGTCTGTGCCTGGCAGAGCAGAGCCCTGGCACGAGCCCTGTTTATAGCTGTCTGGACTGACAGTGATGATATCACCCTCAGAGACTTTGCCCTCCTCTCTGACCCAATCTTCAGCTGCTGAGGTGGTGGGTTACATGCTGCTTAGAAGACCACTTCGAGATTAAGGCACTTCCTACAGATGTGTTTCCTAGGAGATAAGGAGGAGCTTGGGTGAGCCACAGCAACCTTATATTGTGGGTTCTATCATGCCCATTTGATGGAAGAGAAAGCTTAGGCTCAGTCAGAGCTGATGCGCTTTGTCCAAGATCACACAGCTGCAGTAGGTCAATTTGTATCCAATGTTAGTGCTCGCTCCTGGGTTAGGCTGCTGGCTTCTGAAAGGCACAGACAGGTGAGATGGGTCAAACATAACCAGGGGACACCCAGGCATGGGTGGAAGATGGCAGGCAGAGGCAGGTTGAAGGCCTGGGGAAGGACTAGCAGAAGGATGGTCCTTCATTAGAAATGGGGAGAGGGGGTGGGAGAGATGTGGATCTTAGGAGGTTAAGGGCCTGAGGACAGTGAGCTGAGCTGTGTCTGCACATCTTGCTTGGGGCCAGCCTGTCTACATCCTTCCCCCAGGGAAAACACCATGGACTCACCTGGGCCAGAGACACCTGGTTGGAGCCCCTGCCCTGCCATTGACTATCTCCATGACTTTACCTCTTGGACCTCACTTTCCTTGTCTATAAAATGGTCTCCCCATCACTCCACTCACTCAGGTGTCTTGAGGACAAGCAGAAAGTGGGGTGGTCCAAGGCCCTTGCCTAGAGCCCCGTGCTGGCAGGCACTTGATGTATAAGCACTGTGTTCCCCTCTGCCCTGGGTTCCCTGCCCTTCTCACCTCCAACCCCCTTTCTGGGAACCAGCCCCAGCTTGTCAGAGAGCCAGCCAAGTATCAACCCCGCCCCAGCCGGCCAGTTAATGAGTGACCAGAGCTCTGGAGCCTGGCCCATAAGGAGCTGCTGGCCAGAACGCAGCTGGGAGCCAGGTGGACGGTGGTGGTGGGAACACAGGCAACGATATGGGTGACAGAGCTGTGTCAGGGCTCCTGCCGGGGGTGGCCATGGTCCTCCTGCTACTCCTGCAGAGCACACAGTCAGTCTATATCCAGGTGAGTCCCTCCGGTCTGCCAAGGAAGGCCCCCATGGTGGGAGGCTAGGCTGGAGAAGGTGCACTGGGAATTCACCGGGTGCAGGAGGAGCCCAGGGTCCAGGGTTCAGCCTGACCCTCCTCACAGCCCCAGGACCAGGACAGCAGATGGGTGAGGGCAGCCAGATGTCGATGGCAGCGATGACGGGGAGGACAAAAACAAACCGCTGCTAGTCAGCACGACTCTCCTTGAAGACCCGTGCTGGCCACAGAGGTCAGAGTGTGGAATAAGATATGGACCTGCCCTGGAGGAGCCCAGAAGGGGAGGGAGAACTTCTCTGTGCTCCCACAGCCCTCTCTAATCACCCAGAGACAGGTGCAGGATGTCTGTCACCAGAACAATTTCCCTGGCAGGTCATCCTTGAGCCGACACTGCAGGATGAAAAAGAGGTTGCCAGGCCCAGAGGATGGAGAACTGTGCTAGGCAGAGGGCACAGCATGTGCAAAGGCCCTGAGAGAAGACTGGAAGGAGTCGAGGTAGCAGGACCTGCTTGGCAGGATGCTGCTGGCTTGGCCAAGCACAGCAGAGAAGTCTGTAGCCTGGGGTGTAGTGTCCATGACTCTGGGCAGAGTCTCCTTGGGAAGAACAAAGGGGGTCCTGGGAGGGGTGTGGGAGGCTCAGTCTCCCCCTGTAGCTCTGGCCTTGGAGCCCGGCCAGCTTAGGCTTCCATCACTTTGCTGTGTCAGTTCAGGGAAGGCGTCCAGTTAGCAAATGTGTCCTGGTACCCAGCTCCACAGGGGAACTTCAGATGAGGGAGCTGAGGCTCAGAATGAGGAAGAGAAGGCAACTGGGCAGAGGCAGAGGTGGGATTTGAACTAGGGGGCTGCCTGTCTCTAGCACCCCTGCCTCAACCCACCAGCTCCAGGTCCAGCAGCTCCAGGACCTTGCTGCTTCATCCTCTACCGGCTCCTGACAGCCTGTGGCTCAGTGGGGCATGAAGGGGGCAGGGTGGGAGGAGGCCAGACATCGCCTCCCAGCTCCCCACCCCCTGGCTGCTTTTTCCAGAGTGGCCAGGACCTTCCGTGAGGACAGAGGATCAGCGGGGTCCAAGGAACCCTGGGTCACCTGGCAGTGCCTGCCCCTGGTCCAGATCTTGATACGCCTCTCCCTTCTCTCCTCCCCAAGTACCAAGGCTTCCAAGTCCAGCTGGAATCAGTGAAGAAGCTGAGTGATCTGGAGGGGCAGCAGGTGCCCAGCCCCCGCCTGCGGGTCCAGAGCCTCCCGCCCTCCGTGTGCCACCACCCAGCCCTGCCCCAGGACCTCCAGCCTGTCTGCGCCTCCCAGGAAGCTGCTGGCATCTTCAAGACCTTGAGTAAGTGCCCGTGCCCTCCCCCACCCCCGCAGAACTTCTGTCCCTTGTTCTGTCTCCTCCCACACCCAGCTCGCCCAGCCCTGGTTGCTTCTGTTAAGAAACCGGAGGCTGAAGACAGGGAGATTCAAGAAACTCTGCCTCTGTCTCCCTGTCTCCTCTCTCCCGCTCGGGACTTCCCAATTTTGGGCATTGCATGTCAGTCATGCCCAGAATCACTTAGTCCTGGAAAGTCCTTCAGGGACTTCACATATGGGAGAGAAGGGAGCACAGGGAACACGCTTGCAAACAGGGAACACGGAGGAGAGGTGGCCCATGTCTGGCATGGGATAGGGGAACTGTAAGGCTTCCAAGAGGAGATGACAGCCAAGCCAGAACCTGAAGGATAATGCAGAGCTGGGCAGGAGAATGTAGCAACTAGTCAGCATCTACTGAGCACTTACTGTGTGCCGGGCCCTGTGTCCATCGTGTCACCTGCATTCTCTCCTCACCGCGACCCTGTTTAGCAGACAAGAAAACTGAGGCACAGAGAGTGTGAGTGACTTGCCCAGGCACCACTAGGAAGGAGAGCACCTGGGACCTGAGCCCAAGCCTCTCACTCTGTCTCTAGTATGTCACACTCCCAATCTGTGAGATTGACGCCAGGTGCTCCCAAGCAGGCCTTCTCTGCTGCCTGACCGCAGCTACCCTGGGTTCAGGTCAGCTGACCAGTTTTTCTCTGTGCCCAGGGAGCATCGCTAATGATGACTGCGAGCTGTGTGTGAACGTGGCCTGCACGGGCTGCTTCTGAGATGGCCCCAGGTACTCTGAGCCCACCTGGGACACCTTGCCCCTCAGCCATGTGCCTTGGCAGCTTCCCGCCCTCGTCCTCGCTCAGACGCTCCACCATGGCCACCACAGGACCCGAGCAGCTGGATCCAGTGCAAAGTGACTGGAAGAGAGGCCGGCCTCTGAGGCCGCCCAGCTCCTGAATAAAGATTCTGTGCCACACACAGGGTCGAGGTGTCCTTTTTTTCATCCCCAGAAGCCATGGGTGGAGCTTCTTGGGGAGCTGGGTAGGTTGAGGAGAAAGACTGGCCTGAAATACCAGGCAGAAATTCCCTGAAGTATCCGAGGCTTGGGAAGTTGATCCATTAAACCCTTTTGTATTTGAGGGAGCCCAAACTTGGGGGGGGGGTCAGAGAATGAGCTGCCCAGGATCACAGAGCTGAGAATCCATAGAGCAGCCAGACCCCTTGCCAAGCTGTGCTCAAGGCCTCCCCCAGCTCCTGAGCAAAGAGCTTTTGTGCTCCTGACCCAGCAGTGGAGGGAGGTGGGACTGCTGGGGTGAATGGAGGGAAGATTCATGAGGCGCCCCTCCCAGGCCCTAATAGGGCCGACTGCCCAGGGCCTGCCTGAGAAGATGGGCCCTTGGCCTTCATCCTCAATCCCTGAGCTCCTGCTCTCCCCAGCCACGCCAGGGACCATCTGGCCAGCTCCCACTGGGAGACCGTTCCTGCCTCTCTCCATCCTCTTCCTCTCTGAGGGATATTATTCATAATAATAACCAACATTTTGGGGATATTTGCTCTATCCTAGGTGCTATCCTAAACACTTGGCACATGTTGACTCATGGCGTCTTCACAACAGTCTGACGAAATACTGTTATTATTATCCTATTCACAGTAAGGAGAGTTGAGCGCAGAGAGATAAATAGCTAGTCCAGATCACAGGCTGAGCAAAGTGACATTGCACTTTGGACATCTGGACCAGAGTCCACGCTCTGACCACCATGTTTCTGCCTTTCCATGCTGCTGGGCCCAGACGATGACACCTAAAGGGAGGCCCAGTGCAGCCACCGCATCCTTGCACCCGTCTTCAGTGCCTTCACTCAAGCCGGGAGCCACGTCGGGAATTCCCAGGAGCAGGGTCTCTCCAGAGTGGGTGCCTCCCCAGCCTTGATCCTGGGAAGCCAGGAAGGAGGAAAGCTGGGTGTAAAGGGGCCATGCCCTCTGCACTCAGCTCTCCAAGGCCATGGTTGATCCTCAGACAGTTGCCCTCCCTGACTGCTCAATTCTGCTCGTGAGTCCCACAATCCTCCAGGCTCCTGGTTCCTCCTCGCCCTCATCCCACAGGCAAGGCCGGCTGGTGACCTTTGCAATGGCTCTTTTCATTGCACTCTTCATCCCTCACTTGGGCCCTTTCCGCACTACCCTCGGGCCAGGCCAGAGCTTCCTTCCTGGCCCTGCATCCCGTGGGCTCTCCATGCCCACCAGGCCAGAGGAGCACTGCAGCGCCGTTCCAATTCTTTATATAATAAAGAATCCCCAGTGCCGCCTCTAAAGTCTCACCTGGGCCCAAGCACCATCTGGACTCATCCCCCACTGTTCTGCACAGCTGCACTGGATTCACACTTGCCTGGTGAGACAGTCACGGGAACGGACACTGAGCGCCAACCGGTGCCAGGCACAAGGCTGTGCTGCTATACAGAAGCCGTGATCACAGCAGCATCGTCAAGGTGCTCGCTATGGGCCCAGCGAAGCTTTTCCTTTTTCTTCTTTTTTGTTTTACAATTTCCCCCACTTCCTCCCCCTACCTCCCCCACCCCAGACCCTGGTAACCACGATTCTACTTTCTACTTCTGTGCGTTCAACTTTTTCAGATTCCACACTTAAGGGAGACAATGTCATATTTGTCTTTCTGTGCCTGGCTTATTTCACTTAGCATAATGTCCCCGGTTTCATTCATTTTGTAACAGATGACAGGATTTTTTCCTTTTTTAAGGCTGAATAGTATTTCATTGTCTATATATATATATATATATATATATATATATATATATATATATATAGTTCATTTTCTTTATTCATTTATCTGTTGATGGACACTTGAGTTAATTCCATGTCTTGGCCATTCAAATAATGTGGAAATAAACATGGGAGTACAGAAATCTCTGATATACTGATTTCATTTCTTTGCCTATATACCCAGAAGTGGGATGGCTAGATTATATGGTAGCTCTATTTTTATTTTTTGAGGGACACTCCTACTGTTTTCCATAATGGCCACACTCATTTACATTCCCACTACCAGCATGTGAGCATTCTATTTTCTCCACAGCCCTCAAAGACGCTTGTTAACTTTTTTTTTTTTTTTGGATAAAAGTCATTCTTACAGGTGTAAGGTGATATGTCACCGTGGTTTTAATTTGCATTTCCCTGCTGATTAATGATGATGAACACCTTTTCATATACCTGTTGGTCTTTTGTATGTCTTCTTTTGAGAAATGCCTGTTCAGGTCCTTTGCCCATTTTTTAATTGGGTGATTTGTTTTCGTCTATAGAGTTGTGTTCCTTATATATTTTGCATATTAACCCCTTACTAAACATATAGTTTGAAATATGTTCTTTCATTTTATAGATTATCTTTTCATTCTGTTAATTGTTCCCTTAGATGGGTAGAAGCTTTTTAGTAATATGCTATCCCAGCTGTCTATTTTTGGTTGTTGTTGTTATTGTTGCCCGTGCTTTTGGGGTCACGTGCAAGAAATCTTTGCCAAGACTAATGTCAAGAAGGTTTCCCTTATTTTTTCTAGTAGTTTTTTGCTTGTTTGTTTGTTTTAAGAAAAGCTCTTAGTACGTTGCCCAGGCTGGCCTTGAATTCTCGGGCTTCAGCAATTCTCCTGCCTCAGCCTCCTAAATGGTTGGGGCTACCAGCATACACCACAACGCCCAGCTTCTTCTACTTAGCTTACAGTTTCAGGTATTAAGTTTAGGTCTTTCATTCATTTGAGCTGATTTTTGTATATGAGGTGAAATAAGTATCTAATTTCATTCTTCTGTATGTCCCAACATCATCTATTGAAAAAAAACTATCCTTTCTCCATTGTGTGATCTTAGCGCTTTTGTCAAAGATCAGTTGACTGTAAATGTGTAGATTTATTGCAAGTCTCTATTAATTCTGTTCCATTGGCTTCTATGCCTGTTTTTGTGCCAGTACCATGCTGTTTTGATCACTATAGCTTTGTAGTAAATTTCAAAATCAGCTAATGTGACATTTCCAGCTTTGTTTTGTGCTCAGGGTGCTTTGGCTATTTGGGTCTTTTGTGGTTCCATATGAATTTCAAGATTTTTTTTTCTGTGAAAAATGTCATTTGAATTTTGATAGGGATTGCACTGAATCTGTGAATTACTTTGAATTGTATGAACATTTTAATAATAATTCATCCAATTCATGAACATGGGATATCTCTCTATTTATTTGTATCTCCTTCAAGTTCTCTCATCACTGTCTTATGTTCTCCAGTGTACAGTTCTTTCACATTATTGGTTAAATATATTCCCAGGTTGTTTTATTGTTGTGGCTATTGTAAATAGCACTGTTTTCTTAATTTTTCACAGTATTAATGAATAGAAATGCTATTGATTTTTGTGTTTATTTTGTCTCCTACAACTTTACTGAATTTTTTTATTAGTTCTAATAGTTTCTTGGTGGACTCTTTGCGATTTTTCGTATATATAAGATTATGTCATCTGCAAGCGGAGACAATTTAACTTTTTCCTCTCTGAGTTTGATGCCTTTGTTTTTTCTTGCCTAATTGTTCTTGTTAGGACTTCCAGTATAGTACTATGTTAAATGAAAGTGGTAAGAGTGGGCACCCTTGTCTTGTTCCTGATCTTAGAGGGAAAGCTTTCAATGCTTTTGTTTGAGTCTTCTCTTTTTTTCTTAGTCTAGCTAAACATTTGCCAATTTTTATCTTTTCAAAAAGCCAACTCTTAGTTTTGTTGATTTTTGTCTATTGTTTTTCCAGTCTCTATTTCATTATTTCTGCTCTGTTCATTATTTTTTCTTTCTACTGACTTTGGGCTTAGTTTGTTCTTCCTTTTCTACTTTCTTGAGGTATAATGTTAAGTTGTTTATTTGAAATCTTTCTGCTCTTTAAAATAAAGGAAAAAATTTGAAAATTGTAAAAAAATAATAAAAAAGAAATCTTTCTTCTTTTTGATGTGGACATTTTGTTGCTATAAACTTTCCTCTTTGAACTGTTTTTGAGGCATCTCATAAACTTTGGTATGTTACTTTCATTTTCATTTGTCTTAGGATTTTGAAACATTTCTTATTTGACCCACCAATTGTTCAAGACTAGTGGAATTTTAAGAACTTTTCCAGTATTAACTAGTTTACTCTTCACTTAACTCTATGATGTAGGTGTCTTGTCATCCCCAGTTTACAGATGAGAAAACTGAGGAGAGAACAGGCGAGGTAATCTGCTCAAAGTCACACAGCTATAAAAGGCAGAGCCAGGATTCATACCCAGAGAGTCTGGTTCCAGAGTTTGGGCATTCAGTGATTCTACCCCACCACATATCTCATCAAATCTCCCAGCAACCCCGGAAGGCAGGATCTGCCTTTCACTGGTTTATTTGTTTTACAGTTTAATGAATTCCTCTTATGTTAGTGCCAGACCTGAACTGAGGGCTTCTCGTGCATTATTTCACCCAGCCCAAAAGGCAAGAAGTATTGGTATCCCAGTTTTACAGAGGAGGAGACTGAAGCACAGAGATGAAAGGTGATCTTCCTGACGTTACACAGTACCCAGAAGACCTGGGGCTAGAACCCAGGGCTGAGACTGTGTAACCCTTTCTTTTGCCCTGCTCAGTATGATATTCTCAGGTAGTCATTCATGTGGATTGGCCTCACCTGCTCCGGGAGTCAGAGAGACTTTCCCAGGCACAGAAGCCATCATACACAGGTGACAAGAGCTGTGCAAGGAGTGTGGGTGATCAAAGTGTCCAGAAAGCACCATGGACAGAGTAGGAGCATTAAGCCTTTTCCTGGGGGAGTCAGGAAAGATGTCTTGAGGAGAGGCCGTGGAGCAAAGCCTTGGAGCCAAGAAGGAGTTCACCTGGCCAGGAGTATGGGAGGAGGAGCAGTGCAGAGGAGGTGACAAGGAGCAGAGCTATCATTTAGGATGGGTGTCTCAGGGGAGGGCAGGAGGCCATGTTGGCATGGTCAGTAGAAGCCAGATCCTGAGGTATCTTGAGTACTCAAGAGCTTGCTGCCAGTCTCCTAGAGATTCGAGTGTATGTGTTGGTCATCCAAACTGCTCTGTCGGGCTCCCCATGTAGCTTAGTGACTTTGGTGACCCCAGAAGGTAAGAAAGAACCCTCTCCCCCACTGGGGCCCTGAAGATTCAGGCCTTCTCGGTGTCTGTGTGTGGTGGCAGCCCCAGAGAGTGTGGATAGCTCAACAGGGAGAGTAGGGTCCTTCCACTTAGCACACTAAACCCCAATTATCCCAGAGCAGGGTAGACTGACTTGAAGGAAGGAAGAAAGGTAACACCAGGAGTACTCTGGAATCTGCTTTATTAGTTGAGGGTTGGAGTGAATCCAGGGAAGGGTGGTGTTGAGGGTAGGGCCACAAGTCACCCAGCCCTTCCCTGGGCTGCGCTCTCTACACTCCTTTGTTCTGGCCAGGGTAGTTTGAGGGGCTGGGAGTGAGAGAATCGTGGGCAGCTGTTCCAGCAGGAGAAAGAGCTTCCCTGGAAGCTGGAGGGGAAGAGGCCAGAGAGCAAGCTCCTTAGCATCCGGTACAGGCAGCGTAGGCACAGATCTCACACATGCTTGGGTCCTCAGCGATCACCTCTGGACAAAAGAGATGGGAACTTGTGAGTCAGCTCTTCCCTCCCCCATCCCCTGCGTTCTTGGGCCCAGGATTGGACATTGTCTGCCACCCAACCCTCAGGAGAATCCCAACAGGTCTGTCTTCTCTGACCCCAAACCAGGCACATGGACCTCTCAAGACAGACAAACAGAGTGGAGAATCTACCCAGAAAAGAGATTCAGCTAAGACCGGATGAACGGGGCACAGTGCTGCCAACTCATCTATTAGAGCAAAGACTTTCCTAAGCCTCCCCGTTACAACTCAGAATTAATTGAAGCAGAATGTCTAACAGACCCACCAATCAGAGCCAAGCTCCCTAGTCTCACCAATCAGAGCCAAGCCCAGCCTCTGAATCCTACCAATCAGAGCACATCTCTTCCTCCAGTGCCACCAATCAAAAACAACTCCTAAGCCCCACCAATGAGAGAGAAGGCTTCTCACCCAGCCTATGAAGGATGTCCTGGGAATTGGGCTCCTTGCAGAGAGGCTTGAGTTCTTCTGGAAACTTCTGGTTGTTACAGAGGGTGGGAGCCACAGGTTTACCAGGCATGGATTCAAGTCTCCTGAATTTCCCAACCCTTGGCTCCTGGAGGTCTTTGAGTTTCTTCACTGATTCCAGAGAAAAGGAGAAATCTCCATCCTGGAAGAGACACACCCAGAGCATGAGACCAGGCCACAGCCTGCTTCCTGGCTGAGTCCATTCCCCAACCCCTAAGTCCACCATGCTGGCCCTGGCTCAAGCCCCAGTGGCATTCAAAGCAGTGTTTGTGGCAGATGGGAACCAGACACTTCCCTGCTGGGCCATGTGAGGGGCTGAGCTCAGGCCTTCCGCCCTGCCTCTGCTCTGTGACCCCGGGAACTCAGGTTCTACATGTTATATGAAGAATGGAGAAAATGGATGCGAGATGCCAGGGATGTAATAGGTGCCTAAAGAGTAGGAGCCAATGAGCTGATTTTTAGGGAGAGGCACAGGGACTGGATCGGCATCATAGCTCCACATGGCCAAGCCTGGGCTGTCTTCTCCCTGCTGGCTAATCACTGGGCCCCCAGTTCCAGCTTGTGGCCTGGCTTTTGTTTGAGAAGCAGTAACAGGCCTCTGGAAACCTGGCTCTGATAGAAAGCAGGGCTCCTGCTGGGTGCCAACCTGGCCTGTTGCCAGCATTGGCACCAGTGGTCACACCTATCAGGACCTCCAGGATGTCTATGTGATTCCTGGGACCCAGAGAGGCACTCTAGCTGAACGCAGAACTGAGGAATAAGGTCTAGATTGAAATTCAGCTCCTTCACTTCCCAGCTGTGTGTCCATGGCCTGTTACAGAATCTCTGTGAGGCTCAGTTTTCCTCTTCTGTAAAATGGGACTAATAATCCCTTCCTCCCAGCATGATGATGGGACCCCAGTGAGATAATGAGGGAGGACACACAGCAGACACTCAATAATTTGGCCATCTGCCCACCTTTCCCAATCAGTCATCTATCTTCTCTCTACCTGTGGTTCTTTCTCCTCCAAATTTGAAGGGAAAGGTGTGTGTGGCAGGACTAAGAAAGGGGTTCCTGAAGAAGACCAAGCCTCAGACACACAGCCCCCCTCCAGCCCCAAAGAGAGGGTGCTTGCTCAGGGGACAGGCCCAAGGCACCGGGGGCAGAGGCCTGGCTGGGGCAGGGTAGGGACAGAAGACTCACCTGCACAGTGACCCCATCTGCTAGGGCAGCCCAGGCCCCGAGGAGGCACAGAGCGGAGAGCAGGAAGGTGTTCATGGCAATGGTGCCCAAGAGAGCAGGTGGCCGGTTCTGGATGCCAGTGGGAAACAGCAGGACTTTTAAAGAGGGCAGGGTTATTGAGTAACCCAGGAACCTTTGTCAGTCTCATCGGCTTCACCTGTCAGGCCTCATCAGATAAGGCTCAGGACAGCCCTGAGAGATAAGAGCCTGGCAGAGTCCCTGCCCCTCCCTGGGCACCTGCTTTGACCCACAGCCAGGTTGGGTCCTGCATTCATTGATGCCTCCCACTAACAACTGCTCTGGGCAGCCCTTTGCTGGGGTAGGGCTGCAGACCCTGTCCTGCCCTTGAGGAGGGAGACCCAGACTCAGAAGAGGCAATGTAGGGTGATTAGGGTGGGGGTAGAAAGGGGGAACCTGACACACCCCTGGGCAGGGCAGGGCAGGGCAGTTCAGGAAGATTTCTTCAAGGAGGTCACTGAGTTCTGGAGAATGGGTGGAAATTTTCTCAGAGTAAGGGCTAGGGGTGGAAGACCATTTCATGCCAAAGCTGTTATATTCAGGAGAGCCAGGAGGTGAGACAAGCCTGGAATATTCAGAGAAATGTGAACAATGTCAGCCTGGGGGTGGGAGGAGGATGGGAGGTGGCTTCTAATGATGAGGGTTGAGGTTGGAGACCAGGCAGTCCCAGGCTTGGCTGCTACTACTTTAAGGATAGCCTTAGTGCCTCACTGACCTCAGGCCTGAGTTCAAATCTTACCTACTGCCCAGTTGTGATATGTGTGAACAATGTTTTCCCCTCTCTGAGTCTCATTGTCCCTTATGCCCTCTGTGAGGCCCAATAATCATACCTACCTCGTGGGATAGGTATGGGAGAGTACTAAAAAATCCCAGAATTATATTTTGGAGGGTGGGCCCCTTGTAGTACAGGATTCTCCCACTAGCTAAGTGTTCTAGGAATCCATCAGCATCAGTGTCCCAGCTAGTGTTGATGTGAGAGACTGCATTCAGCTTCAGTGAATTTATCCTGGAGATTCTTTCAATGTCAACGTGTTTGCCCATTTCATGATGGGTCATTTATGAGTGCACTTGAGTGTTTAGCAGTTTTTGACCCAAAACACCATGACCCCTGTGCCCCACCTTCCCTACTCACCTGATTTCACCCAAGTAACTTTTGTTTCCCCAGATGAAAAAGTCCTCAAAGGGAAACATTTTGCCGACGTAGAAGAGGTGAAACAAAAAACAGGCAAAGTACTAAAAGACATCAAAATTGACAAGTTCAAAAACTGTTTTGAGCAGTGGAAAAAGCATCTTGATAGGTCTATTGCATCAAAAGGAGAGCACTTTGAAGGTGACTGAAGTTTAAACATGTAAGAATAAATGCAACACTTTTTCATATTTTTTAATTATTAAGATGTGGGGTACAATTCGGGATTAGGTATACAAACGTTGATTATGTAGGTACTCTTATTGATGAGGTCTGCCCCTCCCTCCCCTAGCAGTTTCACTCAACTGCCAATCTCACCTTCCCTCCCCTAAGAGTTTCCCACTACTGCCAATCCCTTTCTTATAGTATTATAATTGTTCGAGGTCCACTTATAAGTGAGAACATATGGTACTCTGTTCTTTGTTTTTCTAATAGATCAATGAGTATGATCGACTCTAAATCCATCCTAGTTCCTGCGAAGTCCATATGTTTGTTCTTCTTTATGGCTGCATAATATTCCATTGTGTATATGTACCACATTTTATTTATCCAGTCCAGCTTCGATGGGCTACATGGTTGGTTCCATGTTTTTATTATTGTGAATAGAGCTGCAACAAACATATGTGTGCTGGTATTTTTTTTGTAGAATGACTTGAGCTCCTCTGGGCATATTTCCAATAGGGGAATTCTAGGGCATATGGAAGGTCAATTTCTAGTTCTTTCAAAAATCACCACACTGTCTTCCAAAGAGTTTGCACTGGTTTGCATTCCCACCAGCAGTGTAGAAGAGTTCCTTTTTCTCCTCATCCTCGCCAGCATCTGTTGTTGTTTGTTTTATTAATGATGGCCATTCTTATTGGGATTAGATGGTATCTCAATGTGGTTTTGGTTTGTATTTCTCTGATGATGAGTGAGGCTGAGCACTTTTTCAAGTGTCTGTTGGCTGCCTATATATCTTCTTTTGAGAAGTATCTGTTCAAGTCTTTTGCCCACTTTTGAATGGGGCTGTTTGTTTTTTTTCCTTTCAGCGTGTTTGAGTTCCTTGTAGATCCTAGATGTTAGACCTTTGTCAGATAT
>NW_007253422.1:15392-78070 GCF_000164805.1 Carlito syrichta
ATGGTGATAGGTAGGGGTCCTGTTTCAATCTTCTGCATGTGGTCAGTCAGTTTTCCCAGCACCATTTACTGAATAGGTTCTTCTCTCCTACAGTGGAGGCTTTGTCAAAGACGAGTTGGTTGAGAAATTGAGGCTTTGCTTCTGGAATCCCTATCCTATTCCATTGGTCTATGTGCCTATTCTCGTACCAATACCAGGCTGTTTTGATTACTGTAACTTTATAGTAAAGTTTAAAGTCTGGAAATGTGATACCTCCTACTTTGTTTCTTTTGCTAAGGATTGTTTTGGCTATTCGTGGTTGTTTATGTTTCCTTATAAATTTCTATATTGTCATTTCCAGGTCTGAGAAGAGTGATATTGGTCCTTAATGGGTATAGATTGCCTTTGGTCGGACGGACATTTTAACAATGTTGATTCTTCCTATCCATAAGCAAAGAATATTTTTCTATTTGTTTGTATCTTCTTGGATTTCTTTGAGCTGTGTTTTGTAGTTCTCATTGTAAAGGTCTTTCACTTCTCTGGTTAGGAAGATGCTGAGGTATATATTTTTGTGTGTGGCTATTTTGAATGGAATTGCGCTTTTAATTTGGGTCTCTGCCTGCGTGTCGTTGGTGTATAGGAATGCAACTGTCTTTTGCACATTTATTTTGTACGCTGAGACTTTGCCAAAGCCCTTTATCGGTGCAAGCAGGTTTTTGACAGATTCTTTTGGATTTTCAAGGTATAGGATCATATCATCAGCAAAGAGGGATAACTTGGCTTCCTCTTTTCCTATTTGGATACCCCTGATTTCCTTCTCTTGTCTAAATGCCCGAGCTAGGACTTCCAACACAATGTTGAACAAGAGAGGTAAGAGTAGACAGTCTTGTCTTGTTCCAGTTTTCAGGGGAAATGTTTCCAGTTTCTGTCCATTTAGCAATATGTTAGCTTTGGGTTAATTGTAGATGACACTTACTATTTTGAGGTATGTTCCTTCTATACCTAGATATTTGAGGGTTTTTATCAATAAGGGATGCTGGATTTTATCAAAAGCTTTTTCTGCATCTAATGATATAATCATGTGGTTCTTGTTTTTATATCCATTGATGTATTTAATTACATTTATGGTCTTGCAAATGTTGAACAACCTGCCCCGCTTCCTGAGGATGAATCATTCTTGGTCATGGTGGATGATTTTTGAGATGTGTTTTTGGGTCCTATTTGCTAGAATCTTGTTGAGAATTTTTGTATCTATGTTCATAAGGGATATTGGCCTGTGGTTCTCTTTTTTTGTTGGCTCTTTACCCAGTTTGGATATCAGTGCGATGTTAGCTTCGTAAAATGACTTGGGGAGAATTCCATCTTTCTCAATTGCTGGAATACTTTCAATAGGATTGGTATCAGCTCCTCCTTGTACGTTTTATAGAATTCTGCTGGAAATATGTTGTCTTTGGATAGAGGACGTATAAGATATTAAACTGATTAAGAACAGATACTACATATGATCTTAGCCAAAAGGCTGAGAAGTGATTAAATGCACCATTTTAAATAAATAAATTCTGGGTTATTTGGGTCCCCCTCATGTCATTGTTTTGAGGATTAAATGAGGTTTTAAAAATGGTTAGCTCAATGCCAGGGCCCCATTGGCCTCTCTGGTAACCACCCGCCTGTCTGAGCCACAGCCTGTCCCCTTCCTTTTCGGGCCCCATTGTCCTGCCTGTCCTGTGGCCTCAGAGTGTCCTGGAATGAGCTCCTCCCCCTCCTGACCCCCTTGTCCCTGCAGGTACAGTCCCTTCCACGGATCTTGTCAGGCAGGATTCCGTGGTGTATGCCCGTGTCCCTCCAGATTCAGACTGTGCCCCCAGCACAGTGTGTGTTCACTGTGTACTGTTGTGAGTGGGGTTCCCAATGTACAGGGGAAAGGGTGGCCCTGGGACCTCACTCTTTCTGCAAACTTGGCCAGATACCAGGACAGCTCCAGGGCAGGGGGTGATGCAGGCGTCCCTGGGTGTGGACAGTCAACACTGGAGAAGGAATTGGAGGGAGCCCAGCCTGCCCAGGAGGGTGTGCAGGGGCCCGGTCCTCAGGGAGGGGCAGGGAGCACTTGGTCCACTCCCAGGCCAGACCTCAGAGCTGGATGGGACTTCCTTCCCTTTTCGCGCACGTGTGTGTGTGTGCGCGTGCGTGTGTGTGTGTGTGTGTGTGTGTGTGTGTGTAGGTTAAGGGATGTGTGTCTGTGTATGCCAAGCTATCTGTATATTCACTGAGGTGTGTGTGTAAGCCATGTGAAGGATGTGTGCGTGTGTGCATGCCAAGGAGTGTGTACACTGAGGTGCGTGTGTCTGTGTATGCAAAGATGTGCGTGTGTGCCTGCATGTGTGCGCTGGTGAACCCATGGAGGTCAGCCACACGGTGGCGCTGTTACCTAGTGCGGGGCGGGAGTGGGCCCCAAAAGTTAGTGGAGGGAAAGGGCTGAGGGTCAGGCGTTGGAGAGGGATGTGGAAAAGGAGCAGGCGCAGGGTGGGGCTGGGGCTGAGGGTGAGGCTGGAGGTGCAATCAGGGCAGGGCCGTGGAGGCTGGGCTGTGGAGATGAGCACCCGGAGAGGTCCGAGCTGGAATCTGGGCTTGGGGGCCTGGAGCTGAGTTCATATCTGCATTAAGATACGGGTTGGGATTGGGGTTCAATGAGGGTGACACTGAAGGGGTAGAGTTCAAGCAAGGACTCACACGGAAGTTTGGATGAGCCCCGGGGCTGAGATGGAGCTGAGGTTTGAAGAGGGGTATGTGTTGGAGTTTGGTCTGGCACTGGGGGTGCGGTCAGGGTTGGGCTGATGTGGGGATTGCAGTTGACCTGGAGGCTGATTTGGGGCTCAGTTTCCCTGGCAGGACAAAGATTGGAGCTGAATTTGCAGCTGAGGTGGGAGAGGGGTTGGGGTTGGTCTTACGATGGGTGGGGTCTGGGCTTAAGTGGGAGGCTAGAGCTGGGCTGGGACTTGATTTAGCATGAAGGGCGGGGCTCGGGTGGGGCCGCTGGGCGGGAGGGGCCCTTTTTCTGACTTGCTTTGGTTTTTCCATCTTCCCCCTCCTCACTGCTGCAGAGGTGGGGGTAAAGGGCAGGTGGGGCTTTCGTCCCGAAGTCTTTCTCCCACAGCCCCCTGGATGGGCTTGGCTGGCATAAGGCAGGGATGGACCAGGAGGGAGGTTCAGGAGTGACGCCAGCCCACACTGTGGGAAAGAGGAAGTTCTCCTGGGCCTCGGCCCTTTGGGTCCTGCCCTACCCCACCTACATCTGACATCTACCCTGGGAAATGGGAACCAGCTCCCCTTCCCTTTGCCCCCACAATCCCCAGATCCAGGGGGGCACAGCTATGAGGTCAGGCCCTCTCCCTCGTCTCCGGGGTTTGTAGAACCTCAGCAGTCTGCACTGCATCTGTTGGAGGCTGCGTCTTGAGCTCTTCCCTGAACTCCAAGCTTCTGGCCCCCAGCCCACATCCTGAGTCCTCAGTCCTTAGTGCCAGCGCCCCCACACCCTTTCTTATTCCCGTATGGGTAGAAAGGGGGTCTGAGGCGAGGTGAGTTCCCCACACTCCAAGCCCATCCCTTCTTGAAAACTGCTCCTCATACCTATCTTCCCAGGCCACGCCCCTCTACCACCTGCTTTTCCCTCTGAAAACCCACCAGTGACCCAACCCTGCAAAGGAAAGCCAGACTTCCTTGCCTGGGACTCAAGGTCTTCATGTTAGGCCCCATTCCATCAAAGAACTCCCCAGGGGTGCCATGGGCTGTGGCATCAGGCAGCATTAGAACCCAGCTTCATCATTGAAAAGCTATGTGACCTTTCTGAATCTCCATTTCTGTATCTGAAAAATGGAGACAGAAACAGCTGCACTGTTCAGATTTTCTAGAAAAACTTTTCTAACCGGCCCCAGCCCTTGCAAGCCCTGTTTAAGACCATCTCCACACCCCAGTGCTCCATCAGCCTCCCACAGCTTTCCCATCTTAAAGCTTACCAGACTGTCTTGCTCACTAGCCTGTGAATTGGCAGAAGCTGAGCCCAGGTCTTGCTCATACGAGGCCTGGAGCTCAGTGGGCGCCACTGCGTTGTTAAGGAACTGGGAAGGTTGTAGCCGTTGTAATAATCATCACATTAACAACAGCAGCCAACACTTCTCAAGACTCACTCTGTGCCAGGCTCTGGGCTAAGTGCTTTACAGATGTAGAAAAACCAGACTCGCCCCCTAAAGCCCAGCCACCCCCTCTTCGGGTGCTGAAAGTGGTGGAGGTTCTGTCCTGCTGCTGGGACAGCCCTCTGGTCTCTGTGAGGACACCAGTGTTTCACTCTTGTGTTTAGATGACCTCTTCATGGTCCCAAGTGCACACTAAAGTCGGGTCCGCTGAGGCTTAGTCCTTCCTGGCTCCCCTTTCCTGCAGGCCCAGAACTTTACCTAGCCCGAGTAGGAGGGCCTGGAACAGAGCCAGGGAGGTGCCTGGATACTATAACACTGATATGTGTAACCTTAAAAGGGGCATGATCCACACTTCACAGCCTCCCCATCCTGCTGGTAAATGTGTCTTGGAGGGCATAAAAATCCCTGGATCCTAGGAGAATCCAGGACTCCCTGAGACAGACGTTATGATGTATGTGAGCCTCCTAACCTCTCTGCGGATGCCTAAGAAGTAACTGCAAAATCCCACTTTATAGATGGGTAAACTGAAGCTCAGAAGGTCAGAGAGGTTAGGAAACTATACCTTGCCCAAGGATTCCTGTGTTCAGTCGTTACGGTTGTGTGCTGCACAAGAGCCCCCGGCCATCAGAAAGCATACGTGTGGACACAAGCATGGGGCTACTTCAGGAAGGCACAATATTTTAGACTCACTGCTAGGTGGACTTGGTGGCAGCTGTGGTAAACCATATCCAGTTTTCTCAAATGTCAAAGAAAAGCCTAAACTTCTATTCAGTCCCACCCATACCTCCTGCACTGTCTTCCTGATCCCAAACTTCCATCTTTTTTCCCTTTCTAGGGGAGGAAAAAGAAGAAAGTGGCCACTAAGTCAGACCCTGTGAGGCAGCACAAGGATGCCCTACTTACAGATGATGAAACTGAGACTCTCAGAAAGAGAGTGCTCAATGCCACACAGAAAGTGGAGGGCTGAGTTGGAAGGTGGAGACCGTTGGCTTAAGCCCTAGTCCAGGCTCGGGTGGCAGGATCCCCCCTCCCCTCCAGGCTCCAGGTGGGTCGGCTCTTCCCCTTGATGCTCAGGGGGCAGCTGGGGAATGGACCGAGGGCGTGTCTGGCTGTTTGCTTAGCGGTGTCATCTCACAGCCCTGTGGCCATCCAGGAAGGGTAATGGGGAGCTGCATTTGCCATCTGTTCCCCACTCAGCAGGCAGCAGCTGCCGCTTCGTCCCCAGCCCCAGCCTGCTCCAGGCAATGGCCACTGAGACAACCTCCCACCCGTGAAGGCCGAGGGAAGGAGACACGGCTGGAGCTCCCTCCTGTGCCCACAGAGGGGACCCTCCTAGAGCCCACAGGCCAGATTGGGGATAGGACACAGGCACAGATTCCTGAGGCCTCCCATGGAAACCACGAGAGAGGGACAGGCCTGGGGCTGCAGGTCCTGCTGGCGCCGGGTCAGAGTGTTTGCTGGACCAGGGGTGCTGGAAGTGGGCCTTGACCTAGGGGAAGACTCGTCCCATGAAGGTGGGAACTGCAAGGCGACAGCCTAGCAAGCAGAATGCACAGAGAGCAGAGGGCAGGCGGGTGGGCAAAGGGAGAGGGTGTCCAGAGGGTTGTGGGCCAGCAGCCTGGAGAAGGAGGCTCTGATTACTGGGCTGAGTTGTGGCCTTAACCTGGTGACAGGGGAGGCCATGGGAGATCATGAGAGCCGGGACTCAGAAGGGGCACCAAGGCGGCTGGCGCTGAGAGTAGACCATCTAGCTGCAGCTGCTGCACTGGTCTGGGGGAAAAGGGGCAAGACATGGATTGGAAGGGCAGCAGGCAGGAGGATCAGCTGGCCTTGGCAACCTGGCAATAGACGGAGGTGAGGGAAGGAGGGAGACGGGGAAGGGAAGAGCACTCCTGAACGCTGGTGTGTGCCCACTCCCACGGCTTCCCATGTGACTTCTCACCAATGGGCTCCAAAACACTTTGGGATGAGACATTCCATCTCCATTTCCCAGATGAGCAAACTGAGGCTCAGAGAAGGCAGTGTCTTGCCCAAACGGACTTCTAGGTCCTTCAGACTCCGAAGTCTGCATTCTTTCCCTTGCCTCAGGTCTTGCTGACCTTGGAACAAGCTCACCGTGGAGAAGCTTCTGGTGTGATAGTGTAGTGAGGAGGCCTGGGATCAGGAGGGGCTGCCTGGGGCACGAACAGGTACAGATCTGGGATCCAGCTAAAGGGATGGAGGAGGGAGGGGTGGGTGACAGGGACAAGCCAGGGAGGTGATGAGAAAAAGGAAAAAAAAATCAATTGCATCCGACACACAGGGCCTAACCCTGACAGCATCTGTGGACCCGGCTCCATCCCAGGCAAGTGTCTCTCTCCCGGGATGTGGGACCCTGGGGAGGAAGAAGTGGCCACTAAGCCACTAGATTTGAGCAAGGAGCCTGTTCCCCGTCTCCTGTTTGCAAATTAAGAGCACACAAAGTCCCGGTCACGGTCACACAGGCTGCACATCACACACCCAGCCGCACATACGTGATCATGCACGCACACACATACAAGGCTTTGCTCACACATGGTGTCTCTCTCTCTCACATGCTCAGGCGGAAGCAGGAGACTCTTCCAGGAGGGCCTCTGCCTGTGACTGTCACTCAGGCAAAGGAAGGGTGGGGGCGGCCTCCCCTGTCTTTACAGCCATTGTCTGGGACAGGAAGTTGCCTCTCTGACCTTCGGGGCTGCGGGGTGAGAAGGGTGCCGTTCACTCCCAGTGACGTCAGCTCGGGCCTGGCTCTGGGTGGGGTGGCCTGACAGAAGTCAAGGCCACTGGGGAGTGCTGCGCAAGAGGCCAATTTGCTTCAGGGGAAGCGCAGGCCTGGGGTTCCCATCCTCTCACAGGTTGCGACCTTGGGCAAATCACTGCACCTCTGAGTGGCAACGTCCAGCAGTAAAAGATAATGACACGAGCCTCACAAGGCAGCTGGGTGTGCTAACTCGGATAATGGCTGTCAAGTACCGGGCAGGGACCTGGCAAATGGTGGCAATAACCATAATGTTTGCGATGGCCGCAGGAGTCGGGGGATGTGTGGAGACAGGCCCGCTCGGCTCGCGCAGGGCTGGGGAGGGCAAGGGTGGCCCGAGGCGGAGAGTGTGGCTGGCTGCCCTGCGGCCGTCTCCACGCCTGCCGGGGGCAACGCCAGTCCCCGGGATCAGCGGCCCCAGAAGAGGCAGGAGCAGAGGCTCGGGAGACCCAGTGCGGGGATGAGGACGGGGCAGCCTTCCCGCACCCGGACGAACCTTGAGTGGGGGGCGGGGGGCGGCATCTGGCGGCGGGGAGGGGGCAGGCTCGGAGGCAGCTCGGCGGCGGGCCCCATCAGTATGTTTGTCGTTGACAACTAGGGGCGCTCCTTGGCTTTCTCCAGCCAGCGGACACGGGGGAAGAGAGGCCCAGATCCCAAGGGCTGGCCATGGAACCTCCACCTTTTCTTTTTTTAGGAGCGCCCAGTAACGGGGAGGCAGCACAGCCCCGAGGGCAGAGGGAAGGTTCCAGGAGGAAAGGCACACAGCTGGCAGCCCTGCCCTCTGGCGGCCACGGCTGCTCACTGCGGCCTCATTGCAACGCGGCTCCCGCTTTGTTCTGGCCGCTCGGAATTGGAGCTACCGCCTAGGTTTGGAATCCCAGCTCTGCGGCCGCCACTACTATTACCTGTCACTGGATGGTGGAGATGGGTAACCCTGGGCAAGTGACTCGGATTCATTTGCAAGGTACAGTTGACGACAACAACAGTATATACCACACACACGGTTGTTTTGAAGGTAAATATAATAATCTACATCAAGTGCTCAGGATAGGTAACATTAAGTAGTAAGTACTTAATAAAGGGTAGCTGTCCAGTTCTGTAATCCGAGGTCAGTGTTGCGCAGGGGCACTGCGGGAGAGTCGGCAGGTGAAGCCTGCCCCGCCCGGGGGTTGAATTCTGGTTGTGCTGTCGTCGATGACCAAGTTCTCTTGGCACACGTTGACTTGTGACATACATCCAGGAAAGAGTGCAGAGAGTTAAGTTCAAAATCACTCTTGAAAATCCTTCCAGGAGGCACCACTTTTGTGGATAAACATGTTGCAATGAGTCCAACATGGCCAGTTTTTCTAGTTCTTGGTTGTAGGCTCTTGAGATGAAGCGACTGGCTTGAACCCAAGAGCCATGTTGTATAAAACTCATGCATCTTTATCCACTGGAATCATACTTAGTGGTGAGATGCTCACACCAGTGAGGTGCATGGGTGCAAATACTAGTTTAGTCTCAGACTTGACTCTTCCATCTCACACCCGGGGGCACCGCTATAACATTACTTAACAGTTTATTTCCATTTTTTCCTCTTGACCAAGCATGTATCATGAAATTGCATGCTTTGACTGAATACATTCATGACACCACTCCATGACTCCTCTCTGAAGCAGTTTCCTTTTCCATAAAATGGACACTAACAGTACCACACTATCAGTTTTTTGTGTAGATCAAAGAGGACAACGGATGTAGAGATTTTTAAATGTTGCCAGATAAATGACATTCTTCCTTTCCCTTCCTCTGAATTTCCCTAACTAGCTGTGTGACTTTGAGTAAGTTGCTTGCCCCCCGGGCTCTCAATGTTCTTTGCGACAAAACATGGGGTTTGTATTAGATGATTTCTAAGGCCCCTGTTAGCTTGAAGCTTCTAGGGTAGTTCTGTGATTCTAGGGCATTTAGATGCAGTCAAGCCTTCAACGAAAGTTAACTGGTGCTTCCATGGTTTTCCAAGGACTGCTTCCCCCAACTGAAAAAGAGTCACATCTATAAACAGCAGCCCTCTGCACAATGCAACATGTGAAAGCCTTGAGAATTAAGCATGCATCTTAATGATTTTGTTTACTTTTTCCCATCCAATCAGCAGAGCAGAGGTGCACTTCAGCTGCATCTGAATCAACACAAGGTGACCAGATTTAATCCGCCCCTCTGAAAAGGCACTTCAGAGGCACTGCTAACGACCAAAACTTACCGGTGGTGGGAGTAAAGCACAGCCCTCCCTCCCAGGGGCACACACACACTGGGTGGATGGTCACTATTCCTGCCTTTGGGGAAATGCGTCTTCCTAGAAAGCAGTGGGGAAAAGGAAATGAGCTCTGGAGACAGGCCCAAGTGGAATTATCCCAGATCCTCTACTAGCTGTGAGAATGTAAGCAAGTTGACCCTTCTGTTTCCCCCTCTGTAAAATGGTGATAGGCGTTTCTAGTAGCATTGCATGAGTTAAATTAGAAGCAGCCAGAGGCTCTGGGCAGATCACAGAACGGTGGGAAGCTCCCTCTTCTAGAATGAGAGAGACCCAGGTTCAATTCCACTTCTGGCAGTGTGGCGGTTTGGCCGATGCTCAGCCTCGGAGCCAGTCTCCATGCCTGCGAGGTCGAGACACCATTGCTCTCATGGTGTTGCAGTGCTCGGCTCTTTTCCAGCAGCCCACAACCTGTGCTGGCTCCAAGTGATGGATAAATGGAAATATCTTCATCTATCTGTCCAGGGCCCTTCGAAGACTCCACTTAATAGCCCACACCCACCCAGAGGCTTTCCTAAACCACTGCCCCTATCCTCAGCCTGACCCAACTCCTCACCACCAGAATCTTGCTTCACAGCGCACAGCTTCACAGCAGCCTCCCGGGCAGTTCCCTGGGCTGGCATTTGCTACCGGTCCTGGGGAGGTCAGCGCCCCCTAATGGCAGGAACTATGGGTTTCTCAACTCTGGATGTCTCATGGGAGGGCTTCACAGAGTATGTGCTTAATACATGTCAAGTTCCAAGTTCACCTTCTGGAGATCGCTATCTGGGAAGGGAGTGCTCGGGACAGGGCTTGGGGCAAGGGTGCCGGAAGGGATGGGAGAATTCTCTCGGGAAGTAAGAGGAGAGACCCGTGGGGTCAAATGATCTGGGTTCAAACCTCCCCACCCCTTGCCAACTAAAGGATCTGGACAAGTCACTACACCTCTGTCTGAGCTGTTCCCATGTCTGTAAAATGAGGGTCACAATATCTACTTAGCACAGCCCCTGACACATACCGAGCACTAGTATGCTCTATGCCCCAGGTGCAATGTTTAAGTGTGCCAATCCATGTAACCCCACTCCAGGAGGTAGATGGTATCCTCATGGCATAGGCACTGTAGCTGAGAAAAATGAGGCTCAGAGGAACTAACCAACTTCCCCACATTCACATAGCTATTGAGATGCTCAATAAATGGCAGCAGCTACTGTCCTGAGGGAACAATGCACATGGGACACAATCTCAGAGACCCAAAGGGCTCTGGGGCCCTGGCTGTGGGGTCTCTGCATCTGGACTAGCTCCAGTTTTACTCCCGCAACTGCAGCTAATGACACAGACCAAACAGTGTTGTAAATAGAGTTAACATAATATATTTATTTTAAGTGCCATTCATGCATATCAACTCTGGCAGCAACAATCCTAATGACACTTGGAATATTTCTTTACAGCACTGAACAGTTACAAAGAATGGGTGCCGCTCATCATAGAGGCAAAATATGAAATCGTGCAATAGCAAAACTGTAGAAACATTAAAACACTGACTGTCCAACAGCAGTACAGAGAGCAGTTGTGTTTGCACAAAAAGCCAATGCACTTTCATCACATATATACAATATAGATATGTACACATCACCCTCTGAATGAACAATATCAAAATACTCTATTCCATTCGAAATTATCCCCGATTGATTCCCTCCCACTTCAAAGGACATCTGAGATACACGTATTTACAAGAACACACATGAATACATTTACATTTCAAAAACTGCCACAAATGCCAGTCGGATTATTCTCCTGGACAGAGTGCTCCCGCGTGTTTATTATTCTTTTCCCTAAAAGTCTTCAGTCAATTTAAGCCTAAAACAGAACTTGCTCTGCATTGGCAACTACCAAGTTAAATGGCCACTAGAGAGACTCTCTGCACCTCACCAGGTAGCCCCATCTGGCCGGGGCCCACAGAGAAGACCTGTCCCAGGCTCCTGGGCCACCCGGATCACAGGAGTGGGATGGGTCTGGGTGAAGGCTCTGCTTCCAGTGTCATTCTTGGTAAATTTAAATTCTCATAAAAACATTAATCACTGCAAATCAGTAAATGATTGGGAAATTAGCTTCACACAATTTGTAAAATCATCAGTGGTTTTACCCAAATCACTCAGTATAAGAGACTGCATTCCAATATCCAAATTGTTTAAAGTGCACATTGCTACCTAAGCAATTTAAACAGTTTCAAATCAGCTATTCTGGTGTCTAGAAAACAGTGACTTGAGCAAACTAATGAAAATCACCCCCCTTTTTTTGAACTTCTACTCTGCAGGCTGCCATCTCATCTTGCCTCTGATCCTTCTAGAGGGGCCGGTTGGCTGCCTTTCCAGAATCCTCTGGTTTTTGTTGATCCAAGGGGCTGGAACTGAGCTTCCTTGTTCACACCAAGCAGGGTCCAAACAACAGAGAAACATAAGGCTCTTCCTTTCTCCCCAACCTCACCAGCCCTTACCATGGCTGGCTTCCCAGGGATTCATTCAAGGCAAACTCCATTATACACACACACACATTCTCACAAAGACACACACACTCTCTCACAAACATGTACATGTGTGCACACACATAGAGAGACAAAGATGTATGCTTAGTTCAAGTAGAGATTACTCAACCATAGACTCACTAAAACTAAAGTGATTTAGCATGAAGATTTAGCATGAGACCAGAGATGCCAAAAAGCAACCAGAGAGCAGTTATTAACTCTTTGATTTGATGAACAAATATGCCAATCAGAATTGAAAGAATTTTTCTGGGGGGGTCTAAAGAACCAATTCAAAAATCTATTCATTTTAAAAAATCTTATTTCTTCTAGTTTTTATTATAAAACTAAGAAAATCAATCCATGCAAAGTAACTATGATACGATATGATATGAAACAAACAACTAATAAAAACTGCCAAGAAGTGGGCTACATTTCAAAGAAAGTGACCAAATGTCATGCAAACACAGACATCCAGGACAACAGAAACAGCAGGCCACATGGTATCTCATTGAAGACCAAAGCAAATAAAATCTACACATGGCTCTATCCTCTTTTCAGTGCCACCTAGAGAAAAAGAATGAGTGGGAAAATTTGCTTTACAAACACTGCCGGCTGTTCTATTGCCCACATGGAATCTGATTCAAATTCCAGAAAAATCCTATTTAGTTTATCAGTCTCAATCAGCAGGAATGATAAGACAGAGAAATATACTCACATGATAAAAGGATGATGACAGAAAATGATACAATGTCCCTCTGATTGTCTTGTCTGTAAACTCTTATCAAGAAAAATAATTCTGTGCTTTGAGACACACCACATTTCTCCTTAACAAACCCAATAGGAGCTGAACATTCATAGAAGTTAGCAATAAATATTAAACACCTTTGAATAATAAATACATAAGTGAATGTGGAAGCACTGATTTGTTTAGAGAGCTAAGCAATACCCAGCATCTAACTGATCCGCACGTTAGAGCTGTTATAATGCAGATTTAGAAAAACAGACACTGACAAGGTACAACATATATTCTATAATCCCCCAAGCATCAAAACAAATTTGGTCAGTTCTTTATGCTGGAACAACATGCCCCTTTGGATTGTTTGGAGAGTATCAAACTCTGGTTCCTTGACTTACCGGGTAGAACTCATTACCAAATTTCTGAAAAAGAGTAAATAAGGAGAACTGGGCTTTGGAAAAATCTATTTTCTTTCAGTTCCCTACATCAGCTAAAACCATCCTGCAGAAAATAGCCTAACAAGGAATAAAAACTGACAATAACTTTCTTTTCAAGACATAATAGTCCAATTAGGAAAAAAAGAAAATGGAAGCCTTTCGGTAATTTTTGTACATATATTTACACATATGCAACTTTATATAAACTGCTTGCAGCAAAATAGGCTCTGTCTGAAAAATCAGTCTGGCACTTGTGGTTAACATCAAACTGACACAAATATGCAAAAAGCTGTCCAAATCACACAACAGTTTAGGAGCAACATAGGGCAGCTGGCAGGGAGACAAACATGTAGTACTTGTTTGGGTCAGATAAAAGCAGTAAGTTATCCAGCTAAAATCTTTTTGATTGTCTTCAAAAGAAATTTTGATAATATTGGTAGAGTGATTAGCAAGTTTGTTTTCTCAACTGGATTCCTGTAAACCCTTCCCTTCACTGCACAGAAAGGTGACGCTGGGATCTGGTGCCTTGCAGAAACAAGCCCTACACGATTGAATCCCAATCAAAGTCATCCTGGATGTCATCTGGGGGCAGGGAGCGCCGCATCTGGAAGGCTTGGGAAGGCATCATGTGCTGCTGGTTCATGGCTCCGTGATGGCCTGAAAGGAAAGAGGCAACGTTAGTAGTGACTTGGGTAGAGAAGGAAGGAATAAACTAAGCCCTGAAGCATACTTCCTGTGTGCCAGGTACTCAGCATAGATTATTTCACTAATCCACCCATAAGCCTTCAACAAAGTGGCGCTTATGATCCTCACTTTATAGGTAAGGGAGATAGGATTTTTTTAAATGAGCAAGTCACCCAAAGTCATACAAACAAGAAGGGGCAAAGACAGGATTTGAAGTTGGTTCACTTGATCCCAAAATCCATATTCCTTCCATTATACCAGGCTGTAGCGAGGAAGGTATGAGAAAAATGCTGATGCAACCATTTCTCCTACAGTCTGTTCTGCTCCAACACGTTTCAGTAGCATGAATCAGCTCACGTAAGAATGTGAACAGGAGAATGATGGCAAGATTCCAAGAAAGTCACATTGGGTCATACTGAATTTCCCCCAGTAGGGTCATTTCCGTGCCACCAAGTAATAGCAAGTGAACACAGAGAACATCAACACAGGGAACAGAGTAAACCATGGAGAAACACAGCTGAGGAAACAATGCCCACCCTCTCCAGGTTCTTCTGCAAAATAATGCCCACCCTCTCCAGGTTCTTCTGCAAAATAAGCCCTCTGCAAAAATAAGCCCTACACAATTGGATCCCAATCAAAGTTATCCTGGATGTCAAGGCATTGGTGCCCCAATTCCAATGCATTGGACCTGTCTCAATATCTTGATAGATTCCCTTCTAGCCAGCTTCATTTTTTTTTAAAGTGCAAACTGATTTTTACTTGTACAATTCATTCTTTCATTGGAAATTAAGCATATCCTTTTAACTGTTGTGGAATTTTTACTGGATTAGTATTGCTTTGTTAGTACTCTGACTATAAATTTCAAGCAGTCTGCTATTAATCTTATTTTTCTCATAAACCCTAAAATACTTTATGGTACAATTTTACAAACTGCCAAGGTTGTCAGTATATCACAGTATAGCAGAAATAACTGTATTTCTTGAGTTTAACAAAAACTTACAAATTCCTTATTGTGTGTCAGGCATTAATACACATGATTTGTGTATAATCCTCATTTAAGCCTAACAACCCTAAAAGTTAGATAGTGTCATTAGTCCCTTTTACAGACAGGGAGGATGAGGTAGGAGGGCTAGGTAGCCTGCCCAATATCACACAGAATTAAGTGACAAAGCACAAAGATTCAAAGACTAGCAATCTGGCTTGAATCTTGTCCACCTGAATATAACACCCACAGGAGCACTCACAACAGGCAACATTTCTTCTCCTCCAGCAAAGGGCACGTCACTTGGTCCCAAATCATTTTCACTACTGTGTGGCACACAGTTCCTTCAGGGTTTTAAACCCACCCCACTCCCATCTTACCTTTTGTCTTTTCCTAAAATAGCTTAAGTAAAGAGTTGTGTGGTATGTGAGAAAAACAATGGACTCTGAATGAGACACTGGGACTTGAGTCTTGGTTTGGCTACTCACTAAACCTCACTAAACTGGGTGGCCTGGGCTTGTCTCCTTTGAGCCTCCAGTTCCTCGTCTAGGTGATCTTCAAAACCCTTTCCAGTTCCAACAATGTTTCCTATTCCCCTGTCTAGATGCAACTTATTCTTCATTCAGGAGCCTGGGGGAAAAAACTAGTTAACTCCTCAAATTTAACTCCTCCATAAGGTATTTCCCTGGAAACGATAGCTGTGAGAACTCCATCAGAATGAATGTAGCAGAATCTACAGAAGCTAACCAACGTAGGTTCCCGAAATCAGCTAAAGTCCTGTCAAGGTCCAATATCCTCAAAGACACCTAGGACTTCAGGACAGTTCTATACCTCTAGACTTCTTCGAGAGACAGGATAATTATTAGAATCATTGTATCCCGAGCTAAAGGAACTTTAGATCCTACAGTCCAAACACCAGCTTATGTTTGAATCCCCTTCACCAGCACTGGCACCGAGGGGCTGTCCAGACTCTGCACCTAACCCCTTTTAACAGAGAGTTCACACTTTCCTGAGGCACAATTCATTCTTTTATTGGAAATTAAGCATATCGTTGGGACAGCTAAGTTTTTCAATATTAAATTCTGGGTACCAAACAAACATACACACGCACATTACCTGCCATTGTTGTTCCTGGAGTGCTGAGTGCCTGTGGGATATGAGGATAACCAGGGGGCGGCATCACTGAAGGAGGGAGATTTTGCCTAGAATCTATGTACAAATTTCCTAATAAGATGAAAAAGCAGAAAGAGGGAAAACATGTTACCATAAATAAAACAAATCAATTAAAATCTTAACAGAACTGTTATCTAAAAGTAAATCAAGCAGGTAAGGTGAAGAGGAAGAGGGAAGTATCCTTTCAGATGCTACAATGCCACCAAAAGATGGTGCTGGCCTTTTGAGCACACTGCTACTAATTCTGGTGCTGCCACTAACTGTAAGCTCATAGGCAAGTTATGCCTGTTGTTTTTGTCACATACCTAATTAAGTTCAAAAGTCTTTTCATATCCATTATTTCATCTAGCCATCCCACTCAGCCCACAAGGAAGGCAAGACAGGGATTATCATTTCCAATTTATAGATGAGCCAACTGAAACTCAGAAAGGCTAACCTGACTTGCCCAAAGACATATTCATTGGACAGGGCTAGCCTAGAATCCAGATCTCCTAACTCATGAGTTCTTTCAACATCACCTGTTTCTCTATGGCCCTAGTTTTCTCACCTCGAAAGCCAGCCTAACCACATAAGCCTTTGTTGCTTAACAAAGTGATTGGGAGGCACAAAGAAACAGTAAAGATCTGCACTAGATAAAAGAGTTACACTAAGAAAATTAAAAATGCCTTATCTTGAAGTGTAGAGATGAGAAACATATTTCACTGACAGGAGCCACCAAGTCAAACACCTCCAAAATTTCAATTATTTTGTATCACAATGCAAAACAGACAGGGAAGGAACACATCATGACCTCTCCTCCAATAAGTCATGGGGAAGGACTATAAAACTGATTCACATTGTAAGGGACATCCAGAATTTTGGAAAGACTATTTATTTCCCTAAAGTTTTCTAGTGTTTCATAAAAATTACACTTGAATTCTAGCAATGTTGTAATGATGTAAAAAAACAGCAACGATCTTCTCTGAGCAAACTAAAATGGGGGAAATTCTTCCCCTTCTATTAAGATAGGGCATTCTGTATTTGGCTGCTCACTAGTTTTTACCTGCCAATAGAAAGCCAGACTGTCCAGGCTTGAGATGGTCTCAGAGGTTATCTAATACAACCCTATCTTTGTCCATGTAGATAAGGAAAACGGGCAGAGAGGAAATGAGACAGAACCAGAAACAGAATCCAAGACTTCTAATCCCCAGTCATTGCTTCCCAAGATAAAATGCCTTTTTTTTTTTTTTTTTGAGTTGGAGTCTCACTCTGTCGCCCAGACTGGAGTGCAGTGGCCGCTCCCGGCCACGGCAGCCTCGACCTGCTGGGCTCCGGCGATCCTTCCGCCTCAGCCTTCCCAGTAGCCGGAATTACAGGCATGCGCTACCACGCCCGGCTGATTTTTTGATTTATTGTAGAGATGAGGTCTCGCTGCCCAGGCGGGTCTCGAACCCGCGGACTCATGCAATCCACTCACCTCAGCCTCCCAAAGGCGCGGGATTACAGGCTGAGCCACCGAGCCTGGCTCAATAAAATCCTTTTTACAGTCAAGTTTACAGTAGAACAGAACTCTTGGACCGACTGACCATAACGATGACTTAGGAAGAATAGGGAGGAGCTACACTCAGCTATAGCTCTAATATCCTTGGGTGGGGACTGGGGTTGGAATTCTGTCCTCAAATGCTGATCAGCCTTCACATGCATGGCTAATACACTTTCTAAAGACTGTACCAGACTGGAGGGGTCAAAACATTCAGAGTAATATGGTCACCCATACACCAATAACTTCCTAGACTCTGTTCTACAAAATCTTAGCTCTTGTTCTACACATAGTTAGTGTTCAAGTCCCAATCAAAAGATAAAACTGATTTTTATTGGGCATTAATCTTTTTTTATATTTCTTTTTTCATTTATCCTTTGTTGCTTAGTAGCTCTTACCTTAAGGCAGAGGGAGTAGGAATTAGGGAATTATGAGAATAAACAGACATCTACTCTAAACAGCCTTAACTTTTAAAAATTCTGTTACATTTCTGACACTTTTATTTTCATATAGAAGTTCCCATTACTTCTCATTTTTTTTCATGTTCTCGATACAGAGTCTGAATAATGAGTGTCTGCCTGGACTTCCTATGCAAAAAATTAACTTCCAACGCAGTTTCCAAAGATTTTTGAGATTCTATAATGTTTAGAATATAGTTATGAGAATTAAAAATCTAATCACACAATTTATGGAAAGCAGATTATTTTCATTCAAGAAGTACTGATGTACCAGGCACTACTCTATGCACTAGGGATACATCAATGAAAAAACAAGACTCTGCTTTTGTGGAGTATATTCTTGAGGAAGTAGGATGGGGGTAAGCAAACAAAGTAAATTAAACAGTATATAACATGCTATGGAGAAAAATAAAACAGAAAGAGGGAACAAGGGGTTTTGGCAGTGGGTGTCATTTAAATAGAACGGTCAAGGAAGGCATCCATTGAGTAGATGCTTTTTGAGAAAAAAAAGCCTGAACAAGATGAGGAAATGACCCATGTGCCTATCTGGACAAGACCATTCCAGACAGTACAAACGGCAAGAACTCAATGGCAAGGACAAAGGTCCTGGGTAGGTAGAATACGCCGCCTAATGTGTTCAAAAAACAAAAGGGTGACCAGTAGTGTTGGAGCAGCCAATGAAAGAAAGGAAGCAGGAGACAAGGTCAGAAATAATGAGGGATCAACTTATGTAGTACCACATGTGCCATATTAATAACTCTGGTTCTTAGTGAGAAAGACGGGTACCAACGGATGGTCTTGAGCAGAGAAGACACATGATCTGACCTTTCTCTCTTGCAAAGTCCTACTTATCCTACAAAGTCCAGATTAAATGTGTCTTCTTTTATGATGCTTTCCCAATCTCCCCAAGAGAATTAAGCCCCTTTCTCTGAATTCTCATTGCACTTACACCCTATGGTAAAATGTAGCCTTCAATATACTGTACTTCTTGATAGATCTGTCTTGCTTATCAGGTTGTGAGTTCTTTAAGACAGGGGCTCAGTTCTTTATTTTCAGTGCCCATTACATAACCATGCACAGAAAAGGTATAAATAAATGTTTGCTGAATGAATGCAAACCTACTTATATTTAATCACCATCAAGCAGAGCATCAAAAGAGAACAGCACAGCTTGAAGACTTAAACGCTGTAAACAGAGGTAAAATGATTTAGGAAAAAGAGGTGACAGACTGTATTCTATAATACTCTTCTCTCCTTCCCCCTTCCTCAAAAACACACTACACCACTAATTTCAGGAGTTTCTAAAAAGTCCAAAGAGGTGTTCACCAAAAGGGGAACCTTGAAGATAGGAATAACAGGGAAGGTTTGAAAGATATGGAGAGATTATATTCTGGGAGTCATGACTTATACCTGAATAAACTTTATAACTTTGAGCTAATCACTTTCTTTCTCTGGATCATAATTTCTTTTCTGTCAAATAAAAGGATAAAATCAACAGTTCTCTAAAAGTCTCCTCTTGTACTACATGTCTAAGAAAATGTAGCAGAGATCACTAGGGTGTAGAGAGGAGGGAAGTAAGATATCTAAATGGATCTGATGTATAGGGATGTAAGAAGGAGAAAAAAAAGAATAACAGAAAGAGGTTGGCACTTAAAACAAGCAGCAGGCTGAATGTGTAAGACATATCTAAATATTTGTGAACAGACATCAATAGACATGAGGTGATGGATACCTGGAGCACCAGATCTGATCAGAGAAAAAGTGTTGTCAGAGGTCAACATGGATTGGCAGGCCAGGTCTGGCTAAAATTCCTTTGAATCAGAAGGAAAAGACAAAACCAGAGAGTGAAAGTTGGAAGAGTTTAATAAGTACTGAAGAAAAACCTTTTTTTTTTCCTACTTTTGATAGGCCGTGACTAGGGTAGAATTGAAAATCATGAAGAATCACAAAGGGTACTCTAAAGAAAGGGAGAGTCCTGGCAATATAAAGGAAAGATGATCAAAAAAATTAGCAGAATCACCAGACACTAGACTCAAATAATCAAAGTCAAGGATCAAGAAGAGACAACTACAGGAGTCTAGGAACAAAGGGCTGTAAGAAAATAACTCAGAATCTCAATCTAGAAAGCAGCCAGAATAGGTGCTTGGCCCCTTTAACAGAGGACAGAAGCAAATGAATAGTGCTTTCTCTATGACCAAAAATACTGAATTCTAATACACATGGACCTTTCCTAACGATTTGGGTCACAAAAGTGAAATCCACCAAAGTGGGAGCTACTGGCTAACATGTATACTGGTCTTCTGAGATAGTCTTCTCTCAAGACTGACCCACATCTTCTACTTGTCCTGTCTGAGGCAACAATCTGAGCAACACAAGTACTCATCCCTAAACACACAAGACTAGTAATATATACACAGGCTACTCAAGTTCACTTAGCATTTTTCAAGACTCACTGAAATGGCTAGAGACAGTTTTGGCAAAGAGAACAGGATAGCACTTAGAACAAACAGTTTTGGTTGAATACAGAAGGAAATAAGAAAAGGAGAAACAAAGGACAAAGAATAGCGGGAAATGGTATACCTGGTCTAAGGACTTAAAGCAAGTTGGAAAAATGAAAGTGATACATCCTGTAAGAGACAAACTGGGCTTAGAACCTATCAGAGGAACAAGTAAGATAGGCTATCTAGAAGAGAAAAATAAAATAAAATGGAAGGCACAAAAGTGATGATACCTACCAAGTTAGAGATCTTGATGTTTAAAGCTATCAAGAACAACATAAGAGGAGAGGGAGAAGTTTAAAGGTTATCAAAAAACAAAGTTTAGTGTGTGGCAGAGGGCAACCAGCTTAGGTGCTCTCCTTTATGTCAGGCACTGTATAAGGTCCTTGTATGGAGACAACTTACTGAGTGAATAAGTCACCAGAATCAAATAGTTACTGAAAGTTTTGGGTAGGGTAAGCTATTAAAAATATCTTATGAAAAGTTACTCACAGTGGAAAAGGCAAGAATGATAGTAGAGTTCTACTATATCAACGGTCATAGATATAAAGATTTCATGAAAAACAAGACGTAGTCAGATTGAAGATCTTGAGAACATGAGTGGACAAAAGATGTGAAACAGGATAATGGGTTAAAAGAAGCCACTCAAGAAGAGAGAGTTTGTTGGCATCAAATGTAAAACCAACATGACATATAGAAAAGAAATAAACTTGGAGATAACAGAAGGCAAGAATTAAAATGAAGATAAATAGCTTTGATATAAGTTCCTATAGAAAAACGTGAACACCACAATCAGAATAAAAGACATGGCTGCAAAAGTAGAGTAAAGGAAGAAAGTGAGATTAAAAATACATAGCCAATATTTTGGGTCTAGAGTAAAACATCAGTGATACTATTTTCCATGATGTCTACTCTTCAAATACACTGAACTTTGTTGAATTTTGTTTAACATTCTTAGAAAATATACAAGATATTTCCATTCCCATTGCAAATTTACACAAATTTAAATTGATATAACTTCATAACTATGCTCTTATAAAAACATAAGTATCTTTAAGACATTTAATTCTTGTTTGATAACTTAACAAAATGTTAAAGATTACAAAGGTAAGTTAATTGTACATAATAAAATAAATCACAACAGAAAACATACTATCTCTTTGCCTTATGTTTTCTGAGATATACCTTAAGTATAAATTATTTGCTTTCATTTGTTTTTTACAAATAAAAAGATGTAAACGGATGGCTGTCACCTTTAACAACAAACCAAATTGCCTCAGACAGTTACTAGATTTCATATGAATGAGAAAAACAGAAAATCAAGAGGAGAACTAAAGCCCATACCTGTTCCAATATGCTGGGAAGGTTTTGTTGGATGCATGGCACCATGACAAACATTTTGCTGAACATTACTCTGTGAGTGGATAAGGCCAGTTTGTGTAAAGAATTGATTAAGAGAAGAACAGAGATCAGCAAATTGAACCTGATCTAAGGACCAGTTCTTGAGATCTGCCTGTCTCATACTCTCCATCAGACCTATGAAGAAAACATTAGAAATACAGTTAGCATAGTTCTGTGATAAACATCACAAGGAAAATGGTAACATACAATTTTTCAGTCCTCAAAAATTTCTACTGATTCTGAATTATGGTAGTGATTTGCCCATACAGTGAAGAATGAAACTACTCAAAGCCCAATTCTTTTCAACATGGCCAAATTTCTTTTAGAACTTTTGTATGTGACCCTCCACTATATCAACTGGCCCAATTACAGATTTAACAAAGAGTTGTTTAGCACACTGCCAATTACAAAATAAATGCTATGTAAGGAGATGCTTATTTCTATTACAAATACATGTATAATCTACTAGAAAAAATAGAATCACGTGTAGTTAGTAATACATCAAAAGGAACCAATGCTCACCTTGGAACTGTGAAAGGTCTACATCTGACCAATTAACACTGCTGGCAATTCGACAGCTTTCTTTTAGCATATCAAGTGTTGCATACCAATCATTTGAAACACCTATAAAAGTAATATTGACAATAATATAATTCTTGGATAGTAAAAGATCAAAGTGTATGTTAAGGGAAGATAATGAGCTGGGCTTATTCCTGATACTGGCTGATCCCTGTCTAGTCTTACCAGGGAACTTTCACCCTTTATATCGTGTATTGGGACAACTGTCTGTGAGACAGGCAGAAAGAGTATTATTTCTCTTCGTTTTATAAATAAAACTGAACCCAGAGAAGCAGCATAAAGATTTCATGAAAAACAAGACATAGTCAGATTGAAGATCTTGAGAACATGAGTGGACAAAAGGCCACCATGATGAATCTAAGACTTGAAGTCAAAAATTCTAGTCTGGCAACTTGCAAATTGTCACATCACCTAATACTGTCAAACTTGATACCGTTCATCACATTTGTCTGGTACAAATAAATGACCAGGTAGGAAAAGTCATGCAAATCAGCATTTCCCCCCATATACAGCTCATTTTCCTATCTTGTTATGACCTTAAAAGATATGCTTTTCATAACTTATAGAGGCAGGTTTACATTTAGAAGCAACACACAGTATAATTTAGTGTAATGGCTTAAGGGAAGTAGATTAGATCATGCAGCAACTGTGGAGGTGTCTTATAAGGCAAGCTTAGGAGACAGAAATTTAACACAGTCCTCCTGTTAAGGTAGTAAAGGAGAGTGCTGGGACTTCTATAAGAAATGTCAATGAATCCAGGTCAGGGCATTTCTAGTCAGGAATGTTATCCTGTGATGTAACATTATCAGAAGAGTTTAAGACTCCATAATCTGTCAGCAAAGCAGTCACCAGGCAGTATACGAGAATTGCCCTCAATAAGACAGTGCTGAATGGAGGAAGAAAATTCTCCATTGACTGCTGCCAAGTTATTCTGTTTTTAGGATCACCCCTAAGTGGATCAAGATAAGAACTGATAAAAGAGGGTTTTTGCTACATCACAGACAACTCTTAGCTATGTCAACTATTGGCTACCTGATGTACAAAATTCTTCCCATTATAGATTTTTAAAATAAACAAGGAACTGAGAAAATATGACCCCGTTCTCAAGCTACTCATAATATAGGGAAAAAATTGTTGATGGAAAATTAAACTAATGCCTCAAACAAGCCATAAACATACAAGTCTACCAGACTCAGGTCCTCTAGTCCAGCAGTCCCCAACCTTTTTGGCATCAGAGACTGGTTTCGTAGAAGACAATTTTTCTATGAGGGTGAGAGGGGGAGGTAGGAGGTGTGGGGAATCAACAGGCATTAGATACTCCTAAGGAGCATGCAACCTAGATCTTCCACATGCACAGTTCACAATAGGTTTTGTGCTCCTATGAGAATCTAATGCTGCTGCTGATCTGACAGGAGGCAGTGCTCTGCTCGCCCACTGCTTACCTCCTGCTGTGTGGCCCAGTTCCTAACAGGCTACCGACCATTATCGGTCTGCAGCCCGGGGCTGGAGACCCCTGCTCTAGTCCAAGAAGAATTTCATAAATAAGGAAACCAAATTTCAAAGGAATTATGATTAAAGTCACCTAGGTAATAAGACAATCAAAACAATACTAAAAGCCAGATCTCCTGAGGTAGTCAAAAGGCTAGCGTAGCAAAAAAGTCTACTGAAATAAAATTATGCCAAGGAACTAGGGTACTTTTGTCTTGGCTAATTTTTTTTTACTGGGGGTGGGAGGAAGAGGAGGTGTCCTTAATAAATGCTGACTGGCGGAATATTATGCAGTCATAAAGAAGGACAAACATATGGACTTTGCAGCAACTTGGATGGATTTAGAGTTAATCATACTCAGTGATCTATCACAGAAACAAAGAACAGAATACCATATGTTCTCACTCATAAGCAGACCTTGAACAATTATAGTACCATAAGAAAGCGATTGGCAGTAGTGGGAAACTGTCAGGGAAGGGGGGTGGGATTGGCAGTTGAGGGAAACTGCTAGGAGAGGGAGGGGCATACCTCATCAACAAGGGTACCTGCATAATCAATGTTTGTATACCTAACCCTGAATTGTACCCCCCATCTTTATAATAAAAAATAAGTAAATGCTGATTGGCAAACAAAAATAAAGCAAACTCTGCAGAGAGTAGGTGAGCAAACCCTATCCACTCAGTAAATGTTTGCTAATTTTATACTACTCAGAATAAATGGTTTGTTGTTTGTAAATCCCAGTTCTACCATTTATCAGAGTGTAATCCTGAGCAAACTGCTTAAGTTCTTTTAGTTGTACCTTTCCTATCCATAAAATGTGGAAATTTATATTTAAGTTGGGAGGATAACATGAGATAATGGATCAAAATTACCTAGCACATAATGGGCACACAGCAACTTCTATTCCTTCCCAGTTAAAGACAGTTTGGTTAATCTCATCTTATAAATGAGAAATGTACAATTCGCAGAAAGAAATTATTATTATAGTCACAATCATTACTCCTGACTTCCCAAGGTGGAAGTCTTCTTCTCTGGCAAGCTACCATCTGTGGAACAGACCACTAAGGGCACACATCATGAACTGTTTTCAGTAGCTAGTACTTTTTTCTACCCTGACAATCATTAGACTTAAGGAAAAGAAAGGTATGACCAGAACATCACAGACTCCTACTGACACTCAATCTCTACTCATCAGTCAATCCCCAAAATCATATTAAGAATAGATTTACGGCTGGGCGGTGGCTCACCCTGTAATCCTGGCACTTTGGGAAGCCAAAGTGGGAGAACTGCTTGAGACCATGAGTTTGAGACCAGCCTGGTCAAGACAGCAAGATTCTCCTCACTCCATCTATACAAAGAAATATTTTTTTAATTAGCCAGGCATGGTGGTGCACACCTGTAGTTCCAGCAACTTAGGAGTCTAAGGCAGGAGGGTCACTTGAGCTCAGGAGTTCAAGGCTATAGTGCACTATGAATGTATCACCGCACTGTAGCCTGGTCAAGAGAGCAAAACCCTGCCGGAAAAAAATAAGAAGACTTAAATTTCTGAAGAGTATATCAACGTTTAAAGATAGGCAACAGTGACTGACTTGACAGAGAGTTTAAATGCTGCTATTATGTAATTTTCTCTAGGCACACACCTAGTAATCATTTTAAGATGTTTAGAAAATAGCCCATCAAGGCAACAACTATATACAATTTTCAATTTTACTCTAGAACCTTTCAAGTGTTAAACAAAAAATTTAAATATGTGTGATTTTTTAAAATATGCATTGGATTTTGTTTGTTGTTTTAGTAAAACACAAGTAATAAGACAAAAAATATTATGAAGACAGTTTAATTTCAGATTTCAAGATCCCAAATAACTTCAAGAATAACTTTGGGGCACAGGAGCAGTATGACATTAACATCTGTCAAATACTTAATAACTATGCATTTTTTTATATAATCTCACTTAATTCCCCCCCCAAAAAAACTTATATTATTTTTTCCATTTTGTAAATAAGCAAACAGTTCCATAAAAATTTAAGCTTTATTATAGTAGGGTAACAATTATTTGAGACAGTATACACTAACTAAAGCTCATTTCCTTGACAATAAACTAAATGCCTAAAACAATGGTCAATTTTTAATTGATGAATAAGAACTAGCACTGACAAGTATTTAGAAAACTTCCCTCCAGAATTAAAATCTCATCAGTAATATGGTTGGTGAGTGGAGAGTGAGGTAAGCTGAGGGAAGGAATTGTACTCCACACAACTCTAAGAGGCACTATTCACTTTGCTGTCTAAGTTCCTGGTACCCCTTGGAGTTCCACAATGCAAAAACTGCCAGGCCTTCAAAAGCAACGTCAGTTAAGCACATCACCAGAAACGATCAAGACCTATCTTAAGACAAAATATTTTTTTCAAACAGGATACGAAGAACATTTTCTTCCTTTGTAATCTATCATTCTAGAATGAGATACCTGGTAGAAAAGAAAAGAGGGGGTTGGTAATATTCATGAATACTTATGTACAAAGTACCAGAGGTCTAGACATTTCACATTTGTATTCTCAATATGATCCTCATAACAACACTGCATACTACAGTATTTTTAACTCCATTTATGCAGATGAAAATAATAAAGCTAAAAGAAGTTAAGTAATTTGCCCAAGATCATAAAAGCCACAAAGGGAATTCAAACACAGGTCTTTTCCAACATAAACCTATGCTCTTTGTTCTATACCAAGCTGTATCACAGAAGATTGCAGACAAACTGTGCATTCCATTCCCCTTTCAAACGCTCACAGAAACATTTCCAGTGGGCATAAGGACAAAACAAGAGTTAAAACCAAGACTTGCAAGGGTTGCTGAGTTTGCCGAGTTTGCTGAGTTTGCCTATGCTGCCACAATAAATTTTAATCAAGAAAATCTCCAAGTCAATCTATGGATTAAATGTTACAACTAAAAAATAATTACCAAAGAAACACAAAAGGAAACAAATGAAAAGGAGTTTTGGTAGTAAATACTATATGAGCCCCAAATAACAAAGGACGGATCCTAATTCACAGTCAAACACACACCAGGAGACAAAAACTTACCAGAATTACAGGATACCTGTTGTGGGGGTGCCTGGTGTGCTAACGTCTGATGCTGATGGTTCGGATGGTGCTGTATGTGTTGATGTGGAGAGGGGTGCTGGGTGTGAGGGGACTGGAGCTGGCTGTGTTGCTGCGGATGTGGTGCTGGGTGCTGGGGGCGTTGTGGATGCTGTGGTAAACCATGCGGTCGATGGGATGGATGTGAAGACGGCTGTGTGTGCATCTGGGGATGGGACAGTGGGACCTGTGCAACCGAATTACTGCCCGTGGTGTTGAGGCCACTGCCATGACTGTTGGACAGGCTGCTTTGGTTGCTGTGTGGGTGAGAGCTCACTGTACTGCTAGGAGAGTGCTGATATGAACATGAAGTGTGGGACTGCTGGGAAGATTCAGAAGGGATATTCATCAAACCTAAAAACAAAGAAAGATCATTTACAGTCAGATTTCAGTTGTATTTTAGGATAAAATTTGCAAAATTGTTTACAGAGCAAAAGCATATATTGTCAGGAAGTAACACTGGTTTGGTTTAACAGGTGTTTATGGAATATCCATTATATACCAAGGTTATTGAGAACAGTGAGAAACATCATTTCCCACCCTTAAGTAATGTATGGTCTAGTGGTAGAGACAGACATTTGACAAGATTATGTTCAACAACATAAGTAATAACAGCAAAAGTATACAGAGGATTATGGGAACTTTTGTTCCTTGACTGCTCAGCTACAAAGGAGCTCAAGATAGAGAAATCTTCCTTGAAAAGACAGTAAATATTAAGGGAAAAATATAATATTAAGGGAATTGAAAGATAAGTAAATATTTAAGGGAAAAGTGGGAAAGGTGTTGGGTTACACTCAGGATGGTTCTTCATACGCCTCAAGACCAAAGCCTTGGCAGAAAAGGAGAGGAGAAATAAAGTCTAGCTATTTCTAATCTCTTATCATTGACTACTCCAAAAACATTAAGGGGAAAGTGGCTAGGATCTTTAAGACTAAGCAAAACAAGGTAGCCATCTCCACTATTCTTTGTCATTACTCTTATGGAACATTCTTGAGACACGTATTTAGGAGTTGCAAGTGCAACCTTTATAGTACAGAAAGTGATTAAAGTCTCTGCACTGCCATTTATACACTAACTTTAGAAAGTTATTTAACTTCTCCAAATCACAATTACCTCAGCTATAAATAGGCACAATAATAGCACCTACTTCATAGAGTTGTTGTAAAGAATAAATGCCATAGTGAAGTACAAGATGCAGAATAAGCTCAGTAAATGTTAGTTGCTACGATAATGACTAGGCCCGAAGTGCCTAATGTTAAAAATAATTTACGTTTGGTCTGCAGGTAGTTAGTAAATCTTACCGCAACATTTGGTCCTATGTAACTAGACTATTTTTATATCCCAAAGGATGGTCCATACAACGTTTTGCTGAACCAATCATAACAAATTTTATTTAATGAAAAAAAAAACTCACAAGATAGTGTCAGCCAATAAAAGAATCAAGTTTCTTAACAAAGATAAAATTATTCTCATATTTATCAATAAAAGCAAAACTGTATTTGAGTACATTGTAAGATACTTCTAAAACCTAAGAAGTTTTTTTAAGTAGAAGAATTTTTTTTTTTTTTTTTTGAGTTGGAGTCTCACCCTGTTACCCAGACTGGAGTGCAGTGGTCGCTCCCGGCCACTGCAGCCTCGGCCTGCTGGGCTCCGGCGATCCTTCTGCCTCAGCCTTCCAAGTAGCTGGAACTACAGGTGCGCGCTACCATGCCTGGCTAATTTTTTTATTTATTGTAGAGATGAGAGCTCTCCAAGGTGCCCAGGCGGGTCTCGAACTCGCGGGCTCAGGCAATCCACTCACCTCAGCCTCCCAAAAGTGCAGGATTACAGGCTGAGCCACTGAGTCCAGCTGAAGTAGAAGAATTAATAAAAAGTTTTTGCCTTGGCCCTGGAAAACTGTCACTTATAGGGAATCTGTAGAGCTATTACAGCAAGATGAAAGAAAGCAGCAATTTAATTATCTATTTCCAATAGAATCCTAGCATTTTAAGAGGGAACCAAGATATGATCTATGCCAACATTTTCAATCTCAAATTATTTTTAAATAAATTTTAAAAAGCAAATAATCTCTCCAGAAGCCCAGCATATAAAACTGACAAGTGTAAAGGTGCTTTTTTTTGAAGCTGGGGAAGGAAGTCTGCTAGGTCTACCCTTTCATCTGCACATTTCTCCTTCTGTAGCCTCTGAGACCTTTACAAAAGCCAAGGCCTCTGAAGAGAATAATTTGAAAACCAGTAATTCCAGCCCAGTCCTCTTCATTGTGTAAATGGGGACACTGAGGCCTAGAGAAGAGACATTATCTCAGTTGACTTAATGGTATTCCTATCAATGCTCTTTTTCTAAATAGTGTGATAAAATGGAAATATGGGCTTTAGAAATCGTCACCATTGTTACTTCAAAGTCATTATTTTCTGTTATGATTCCTAAGACTGGATTTGCTTAGCAAAGTCTCCTATTAGTTCTTTCTATACTTTAAGATAGAAATTCCGACTGGGCTTGGTGGCTCAGCCTGTAATCCCGTGCTTTGGGAGGCCGAGGTGAGCGAAGTGCCTGAGCCCACGGGTTCAAGACCTGCCTGGGCAACTTGGTGAGACCTCATCTTTACAATTAAAAAAAAAAAAAATTAACCAGGCGTGGTAACGTGCGCCTGTAGTTCCAGCTACTTGGAAGGCTGAGGCAGAAGGATCGCCGGAGCACAGCAGGTTGAGGCTGTGGTGGCCGGGAGCGTGTCACTGCACTCCAGTCTGGGAGAGAGTGAGACTCCAACTCAAAAAAAAAGAAAGAAAGAAATTTCAAGACAAATTTGAGAGAACACACGAATCTTATGTTAAACTCAAGTATTAACCAGAAAAAGTCCCTTCATGTACACACTATCAATATTCAATATAAACAGCATTTGCATAAAATAGCTTTCTTATCTGACAATGATAAGTATTAAAACGCAAACTGTTTAAGGACAAGAATTTTTTTTTTCTATTTTGTTCACTGCTGTGAAAAGGTAAACTCTCAGAGTTAGGGTGCTATGGTGAAATTGTGTCTCCCTCTAAAATTCTTATGTTGGAACTCAAACCTCAGGGTGACAGTATTAAGAGGTAGGGCCTTCAAGAGGTAATCAGGCATCAGCCCCTATAAAAGGGCTCAGAGAAACTAGTCCTTTTGCCCTTCCATCGCTTCTGCCACATGAAGACACAGCTTTAGTTCCATGTAAGACTATGAGAAGGCGCCACCTATCAGGAGCAAACCCTTGAGAGATGCCTCAGTTCCCCGTGCCTTGTTCTTGGACTTCCCAACCTCCAGAGCTGTGAGAAATAAATCTTTTGTTTATCAATCACCTGTTCTAAGGTGTTTTGATATAGCAGAAGGAATAAAAATGGGGCAAAAATAGTTAATCTACCAAACAAGTAACCAGGAAATGCCTCAACAGTAGCTCTCCCAACAATTACTGACTAGTGTTTATGGGGAAAAGATAATGTGACATTTTGATCCTATCACGACTGATTAAATTTAAACCAGCAGCTGATGGGACAAGAATATATTATAGCAACAATCTAGCATTTGGTTGAGATGTAATACTGCATCTCAACTAAAGTTACTCTTAGCATTAAAATCTGATCTAAATATGTTATGTAAAACAATGACCCAGAGTATACCATTAGCTGATATGTTCACTTATAAGTGCCACACACAAAATCACAAATTTGGTGCTACCACATTCTAACTGCTATCTCTTTGCTAATACCAGTCAGAACAAAAGCAAGGCATATCTATTCTTGTGGTGCAATATTTACCACTCAACAATTCACATGTCAAACATCACTAATTAATTATGGCAGTCTTTCTCATGTGGCAAAGAAGCAAGGTCAGAATTCAACAATGCTCCTGGATACCACTAGCAATCAAGTAAAACAGGCAAGCAAGATGAAATGTGTCTGCCATTTTTGTGCTATGGTATAAATATATACAGAGCATAGGAAAAGCACACAGGGCATAATATATTATCATCATCTAATTTGTATTATGATGATAACGTTCTAAGTAAGAAAGTACATTGTGAGACTGAAGAAGGAAGACTGCTTGAGGCTAGGGGTTTGAGACCAGTTTGGGCAACACATAGCAGGACTCTTGTCTCTACAAAAAAAATTTTTTAAATTAGCTAGGCATGATGCCATGTGCCTGCAGACTTAGCTACTCAGGAGGTTGAGACAGGAGGAACACTTGAGTCCAGGAGGTCAAAGCTGCAGTGAGGCATAATCATGCTACTGCACTCCAGCCTGAGCAACAAAGCAAGACCCTGTTCCCCACGCTCCCCCACCCCAATAAATGAAAAAGTACAACAGCTGTTGTGTGAAATAATCTAAAAACCCTTTTCCAATAAAAATTTATGTGACAAAAAAGGTATTTTAAAAACTCACCTTGTTGACTAAGTGACTGCTCAAAAACTGACTTATAAAGGCTCCGAAATGAGGCACTAAGATCGTCAAAGTTATATTCTGAGAAAAGCAGTTGCTTGTCTCTTTCTGGAAGGTTGTATTGTGGCTGCTGCTGAGGAGTTAATGATTGAGAGACTGGTTCTGGATGGTTTGTCACCTAATATTAAAAGAAAGCACAACTAATTCAGTGGATCTATATTACAATTTGTTTGTTTCATAAAATATATATCTGAAAACATAAGTGCCAACACTGGAATACAAAAGAAGTAACTTTTCTGTTTTAGGTTTTGCCAATCTCTGTTAAGTTGGTTACACATAAAGAACAGAGATCAAAACTGTAAGCTTGGATCTTGAAGAACCATAGAAATCTAATCCAATCTCTACATTTCACAGAAGGATCATTAAACTTTGCCCAAGATAATACAAAAAAGTGATGAGTTAGGCCTAGAATCCTTCTAGTTTCTGTAGAATCTTCATCTTGATTTCTAGAGAAGCAATTTCACTTCCAACGCCACTATACGATACTATGATTCATTTATTCAATTAATCTATATAAAATCAAATACTGTGAGCACTGAGTCAGAAGTGTGACACTGCTCAAAGCAACAAGGAGCTTAAATATGCCTAAGTCCTCGTTTCTAGGGAAATTTTTTTTAAAATGCAAAAGAAATGAGAAATAAAGAGGTAAAAAAAAACAAAGGAGATTCTGAGGAAAACAAAAATCAGGGTCTTGAGCTATGCGGGGGGGAGAAAAGCATCAAAAACACATTTAAAATAAGAATGATCTTTGAAGGCAGTATAACTAGAAATAAAATTAATGAAAGATGATCACCTCTGTGTGTCTTAAAGATTAAGGTGGTAAACCACCAGTTGTTTAGTGTTTTGAAAAATTAAGGTATGAACACACACTAGAAACTCATAGCCATTCAAAATGATACTCTCAAGGAGTTTGCAATAACATGGAAAAATAGAAATTTTACATAGGAAATAGCTTCACCATTGGCAACCCCAGTGACCTTACACATCACTACAAAGACCATGTAGGCAAGGTTACATGGCAGGATGACCTAAGCCTTGGTAGAACACTCTGTTGATTACCCTGGAACATGGGATGACAAGTGGTCTTATGAGAAAAAATTCTCAGCTGCATTCCTATCTTGCAGGAGAGTCATGGGGCAGTTTCTCATGTTTTATGTGGGGCTCAGAAAGCTGAAATGATGCTGATATCTGGCTTATACTGTTTATCTAAATAATAAAAACTATCTCAGTCTATGTGGGCTTATTGTGGTCTTACTGGCTCAATCTATGTACATGTGACAAACCCAACCAGCAACTGCTAAGGAACTGTTGCTTAAGGACTGTCTGACATCTTGTTGTTAAATGAAAATAGCAGTCTACAATGTCTAGCTTTCAACTGAGGAGTTTAACCCTCTTATATTTGCTGGCATAACGAATATGTGAGTTCTTAATTCTGTTATCTAGTTCTATAAACGTTTCCTTTAGTTTTTCCTTTTATTATATTGTGTGATATTGGACTGTGTTCTTTGTTTTGGTCAAGATTTTTTACACTTAAATTATTCCAAAAAGTAACTTAAAATCATTACATTTTTGTTTAATTTGCTTCAATGCTCCAACTAGTCTTTTTATGACATGGCAGAATCATTACTACGTCTTTGATTCACCTCTTGATCAGCTATGTAATTTTTTTCAGGAAGGACACCTGAAACCAAGGGCAGGATACTTTCTAAACTCCACATATCAAAGAATGTCCTTCTATTGCCTTCACATATGAATGAATATTTAGCTAGGCATAATATCTGTTATTCCAAACATATTCCCTCAAAACTGTGCATAAAGTGCTACATTATATTCTGGCGTTTATTATTATCAAGGAGAATATTATTATTATCAAATCTTTCTTTATATATAACTTATTTCATCTACCACAATATTTATATGGGTGATTGCTTCTGAAATTTTAAAATCTGCCATAATGTGTCTAGATACAGTAGGACCTCAGTATCCATAAGGGATTGCTTATAAAACTGCCCCCTCCAATCCATGGGATACCAAAATCCATGGATGCTCAAGTTCCTTATATAAAATGATGTATTATTTGTGTATAACCCATGCACACTCTTCAGTGGACTTTAAATAGTCTCTAGATGTACTTATAAAACCTAATACAATATAAATATAAATAGTTGTTATATATTTTTATTTGTATTATTTTATATTATTGTATTGCTATTTTATTGGTTTTTGTTGTTGCTCGAGTACTATAAATCTGCAGATGCAGAACATGCAGACATGGAGACTGACCGAATAGGTCTTTCCCCGTTAATTTTTCCTAGTACTCAGTAACCCTTTTAATCTCTATTTCTTCTGAAAATTGCTTCTGTACCAACTTTTTATTCTTCAGGTCAACTATAATCCTCAGTTCTCAACATTTATTATTTTCTTTTACATAATTTTTATTCCCTTTTCTGCTTCTGCATTGTGGAGAAAATAACTTTTTTCCATAGAGCTAACAACAGTTTTGCAGAGTCAATTTTTTGCTACGTTCTCATCTGAGTTTTTGTTTCTCTTGTGTTATTTTCTTATTTCAGGTCCTGCCCTTAATATCTTTGTCCTATGTAAGTTTTTCTCTATTTACTCATCTTAGAACAGAGAGTAATCTGGTAAGATGGAGTTCACACTAATAAACAATGTAGTGTATAGCTCTTGAGTTCTATTCTCTGACCACTGCAGAAGAGAGTTGTGAGGTAGTTTGTAAAGAAATATCAGATAACCAGAAGCATGTTCTTGTGAAAGATAACAAATTAGCACAGGAGCAAGAATATTCATACACAAGTCCTTTTATAGCATGGTTTTTTGGGGTACTCAAATTGAAAATATAAGAGTAATTAACAATTGGGTAACAGAACATCCTAACCTTTGGGGGTCTACAGAATCCCTTTCTCAGATTTATAGGTGGAAAACAAGTTGATACACACATCTTCTAAGCTCTTTTCCCAAGAATTGTAGAATATCATCAGCTATAACTCTGATAGACTAAAGTACAATGTTTTTCCTATTCCAATTGTTTTTTACTAGGACATACAATAGACAGAATGAAGTAGACCAAAATATGTAATGCTGCACAATCACACATTTGGTCTAACTTAGTAAAATATAAAACACCATCAAGTAGAAATCTGCTCCACTTCAGCCTAGTCTACTTACTAAGTTAATGAATTGATTAGTGAAAAATATGGATCTTCATTAAGTATTTGCATTTCCATTATGTTTGGTTTTAAGTACTAAATGAATATCCAAAAAGGATATTAACTTCATCAATACTTACCGGTGTATAACTATGCACACTTCCAACACTATTCAAATTAACAGATGCCAAACTCTGGTCTGAGAGACTGTTGTTAAGGCTACTGCGTGGGCTATCACTGCCATCCTGATCAGTGTTGTATAATGTTACCTAAAATGAAAAGAAAAGCAACAACTGAATAAGCAGTTCCTATTATAAAGAGTACTTTTAAAGCAACTCTACAAAAACACAACTGAGCAGACATATGGCAGGAAGATGAAATGTCAGTAGTCTTTCCTATGGTGCTTATCCCAAATCTCCATGCCCCTCATCACTAATTCCATGTTCACCATGAAATAATTTTCTCAATATTCTCAAACTAAAGGACATATCTGTCTAGAGGTACATAAATGCAATCTACTATCAGACATAACTAGACCATAAACATTTAAATAAGAGGATTATAGCAGATTTTTTACTCTGTTAAATATTTCTAGAATGCATAAAATTTATTTTTGCTAAAGTCTTAAAATACGATACTATCAAAATATTAGGCCAGGAATAGATCGCGCCTGTAATCTCAGCACCCAGGGAGGATAAGGCAGAGGAATCACTTGAGGTCAGGAGTTTGAGACAAGGCTGGGCAAAACAGAGAGGCGCCATGCCTACAAAAAATTTGCTGGGCATGGTGGCATGTGCCTGTAGTCCTAGCTACTTAACAGGTTGAGGTGAAAGAATTGCTTGGGCCCAGGAGTTTGAAGTTGCAGTGAGCCATGACTGCACCACTGCAATTCAGCCTGGGCAACAGAGCAAGACCTTGTCTCAAAAATAAATAAACAAATAAATTTGATTTGATTTTAAATCTAAGGTATCAAAAAAGAAACATAAAAGATTTTTTAAAAAATCACGGGCATCACAGTGTTTTTAATACTAAAAATTGGAAATTTAACTGCCTAACACAGTGGTCCCCAATCCTTTTGGCATCAGGGACCAGTTTCAATAAAGACAGTATTTCCATGGATGGGGGGTGGAGGGAGGAAGGGGAGGATGGTTTAGGGATGATTCAAGTGCATTACATTTATTGTGCACTTTATTCCTATTATTATTACATTGTAACATATAATGAAATAAATAGTATCACCATCTCAGCTCCACTTCAGATCATCAGGCATTAGATTCTCATAAGGAGTGTGCAACCCAGATCCCTCACATGGACAGTTCACAATAAGGTTTATATTCCTACAAGAATTTAATGCCACCACTGACTTGACAGAAGCTGGAGGTCAGGCGGCAGTAATGTGAGCGATGGAGAGCAGTCATAAATATAGATGAAGCTTCACTCGCTCACCTGCCACTCACCACCTGTTGTGTAGCACAGTTCCTAACAGGCCACACAGACCAGGGGTCTGGAGGTTGAGGACCCAGTCTAACGCAATTATAAAATAATGGATATATAATCTAATTTTTAAAAATAATATGCTAATATACAAATTAGATGTGAAGGACTATATGTTAAACTGTTAATAATGGCTACCTGGCATGAGTTGGGAACTTCTAAAGACTTTTACATTTGATAAAGTATATTTTTACAGTGCTTGAATTTGTATACAATAAGCAATATAATTTTTAATTAGAAACCAAAAAAAGGTATTTTTATAACAAAAAACTAGCTATCCTTCAAGGATTTGTTTGGATGCTACTATCAACTTTTTCTATGCTCTACTTCCATGAGAACAATACATTTGGCTTTACAGAATAATTTGCAGCAAAATTTTAGCCACCACTAGACTGTTATCTCCTTGAGTTCCCAATAAGTAATCACACACAACATAATTCCCCTGTTCAGTATACTGTTAATAAAAATTTGATATATTTAGTAACCAATTGACCACCCTTCTGTCTGTGCTGAAAATGTGGTTATGCTCAATGCTTATGACAACTGCCAAAAGAGTTCAAATATGTGGAAAACTAGGTATACATACCTCTATACTTATGGCAAACCTAAACTGTTCTGCAATGCCATCAGCTAGGAACAATAATGTGTTGGAAATATATAAGAGCAAAGAATATAAGAAAAAATAAGAGCGTATAAAGAAAATTCTGGCTATTTTTTTTCTGGTAAATATTTCCAGTACAAATTTCATAAAAATCAACTTTATAGACTTTTAGAAATAATTAAAAACAATATCAACAAGTTATAAGCATCCCTTGTCATTATCTGGCTGCTCATTCTCTCCTGTCCTTGTTCAGTTACCTTCCTCTCAAGCCAGAAATAACTCCTAGAGGATGGAGGATAAACATTTCTACTAACTATAACATATACAAAAGAGTAAAGTATACAACTCATTTTATTTTATTTTTTTTGAAGATTCACATCTGTTTAATATATATAAAACCAAGGTGAAGACAGTCTGAAATTCAATAGAAATGCTCTGTACAATTCATATGGTAGGGCTGAGGGGAAGGGGAAGAGGCTATGGAAACCACACTCGAACATGTACAAAAATAACTTACACAGCAACCCCATCTGCAAGGACGTTGCAGCTCTGCCCAGCCCCCAGGGCTGGGGGGCACATTACAAGGACAGCACCGTGGGAGCTGCCAGTGTTGGCCTCAGCTGCCGGTGGAATGAAGAGAGGCACCAGTCTGGGGAGGGAGGCTAGGAGGAGGCCTTGAGGCGGTTGGAGGCCGAGCATGAGCTCAGTAGCTTGTCCACCATGGTGCGTGCATAGCAGAACCAGCTGGCCAGCTCCCTGCAGCAGCCATACTCCAGGAGGCTCAGGTGGTATGTGCGAAAGCCCCGCTTCTCATCAATGTAGGTCACGGCTGCCATCAGTGGGCACAGGATGAGCTTGGTGTGGTCCTGGAAGAAGCTGATCTGCACGCTGCCATTGCTGAGGTGCAGGATGATGGCGCTGCGGGTACGGAACCAGGTTCGCGTGTAGGGTAGCCGAGCCAGCTCATTACCTTCCCACGGCGTGATGTTGGCACCTGCCTTCAGTAGGTGTTCACTCATGTAATTGCGGAAATACTTAAGGAGGGTGATCTTCTTCATCAAGGAGTTGGGGTGGGAACTCACAGAGAGGTAGGACTCGGTGCCACCACGCTCTATGTACTGTAGACTCTCACTGTCGTTGTAGAGGATAAGGTGTGTCGAGTTACCGAAGAGTACTCCTACACTGTTGTCACATAGCTGATACCCAAGGCCATACTTGTCCGAATAGTCCACCCACTTGCTGACCCAGAAGATGGGGATGCAGGCAGGATCCTCAGCCTCCTCTTGCCTCACCAGCCCTCGTTCTGAAGGATTGGAGGCACTGACACTGTGTAGCTGCTGCAGCATGTCACTGAGGTGGCAGTCGACCACCTTGCCTGTCTCTCGAACCACCGGTTCCTCTTTTTCGCAGGGATGTTCATGCAGGGGGTTCTCCATGCCTTTATTGAGGACCGTGAGGGGCTTCCGATTGCTGGGGTCCAGGCTGGTTGGAGCAATTGAAAACCTCGGTGGGATGGTGAAGCAGGTGATGGGGAGACCGGCAGGGATGTAACCAGAAGTAAAAAACTCGTCACTGAGCAGCTCATTAATGGTTGGGCAGGCAGTGGGATCCGTCTGAAGCATCTTCTGGACCAGGGAGACAGCCACGGGGTTTATGTGCTTGGGAATACTGTATTCATTCTTCTTGATCCGGAGGTAAGTCTCTTTTAGGCAAAAGGTCTCAAAAGGCGGTTTGCCCACTAACAAGGTATACATGATGTACCCAATGGACCACACATCCACCTCAAAACCATGCCCTTTCTTGCTCAGCACCTCGGGAGCTATGTAATTGGGAGTCCCACACAGAGACTTCCAATTCCATGCGCCATCATATTCGACTTTGGTTGCCAGTCCAAAATCCCCTATTTTCACCTCCGGATCCTCATTCAGGAAGGGGTTGCCCGGTTTGAGGTCCCGATGAATAACCTGGTTTCGGTGCAGATACTGGCAGCCAAGAATGATTTGCCTCAGGTAGTATCAGGCCTCAGGCTCTGTCAGGGCTTTTCTCCTTTAGTGCAGCTCCAGGAGAGACCTCCGGCGGCAGAGCTCCAGCACCACAAACACAAAGTCGCTGTCGTCGAAAAAGCCGTGGAAACCTACGACGTGCTGGTGGGCGAGGCTGCGGTGAATGGATATCTCCATAGACATCTTTTCCTTCTGGTGTGGCTTGAGCAGCAGAGACTTAGGCACTATCTAACCTGCTAACACTTCCTTGGTGTCCACGTCCGAGATCTCGAAGCACTTGGCAAAGCCGCCCTTGCCCAAAAAGCAGCCCCGCACATAGCGCCGCCAGCTGCGGGGGTCCACTAGGACCTCCGGAATCTCTTCTGCCGGTGGAGCGGTCGCCAGAGACCCTGAAGCCGCAACTCCGGGGAACCCGGCTTTCCCCGGGTCAGCCGGTGCCCACGCAAGCTTCCCTGCAGTCACCGCCGCACTCATGCTGCCAGAGTAGCTCGGCAGATTGGCAGGGTCGGGACAAATCATTTTATTACAAAATGGGCATATCCATGTTTCACTACCTAGATCAAAGTATAGAACAGCAGTTCTCAAACTCTGGTCTCTCAGATTCCTATTCTGTCTGTTTAATATAAAACAGCTAGATTCCTGTATCTACTTCTGCATTCAATCTGTTGCAATATGTTGTTTGGGTGGAAGTATAAGAAGAAAATTGAGAATGGGAGGAATATATATATATAAATTTTTTTTTTTTTTTTTTTGAGTTAGAGTCTCACTCGGTCACCCAAACTGGAGTGCAGTGGCCGCTTCCGGCCACCGCAGCCTCGACCTGCTGGGCTCCAGCGATCCTTCCGCCTCAGCCTTCCAAGTAGCCGGAATTACAGGCATGCGCTACCACGCCCGGCTGATTTTTTGATTTATTGTAGAGATGAGGTCTCGCTGCCCAGGTGGGTCTCGAAGCCCGCGGGCTCAGGCAATTCACTCACCTCAGCCTCCCAAAGGCGCGGGATTACAGGCTGAGCCACCGAGCCCAGCTGGGAGGAATATTTTAAGAGACTTTTCAGATAACTGTTTTCTTTGATACTATACCAAAACATGGCAAGTGGCAATTTTTTACAGATTAATTGCAATGTGGAGTGTGAAACCATATCAATAAATTTTCCATACTCTTCCATTAAAATCTACTATTCTATCTGGTTCTTAGAATAAATCATAATTTTATAACATTATGCATTGGTTATTTGGAAAATACTGATTTACTAAGGTATGCAGATCTTTCAAACGCTGACACATTTCATCATACATCTAAAAAATTATACTTGTTAACATCACCACCAATCTCACTAGAAAAATCTTTTTAAAGACAAGGAAGCTACCAGACTCATTGTAGTGGATATAAACTATCCAAAATTCCATTTTTTGGTTAAAAGCTAAAATTTTATCACTGGCAACAAATACTGTCAATTCTGTTCTTTGACATGACAGACTCACTGTTCATTTTCAAGAAAATATCTGCCAAGTAATCAAATTAAGCAATCATTGTCAGCTGTTCTTCCAGGTAAAAACAGTGATCTATGAACAAAGTAGCTAGTTCAGCTTCCAATTCAATCACATAAATGCTTTTCCTTGAAGAAATGATTTTACTTCGGTTTGTAGTTGCTAGTGCTCCCTCTATACATACTACTCATTTCACCAGAGTTATTAGAAAGACATATACTAAGAAGTCATGATTTCATAAAACTATTTATCCTACTTTACCAAGGTTATTCTTAAGTAAAACTAGTGTCCAAAAAAAAGATTCCCCAAGGTATGTGACAGTGAAGGATTCAATGACTACTAGCACAGTTAGGTATCACTACCTTGATTTGTGCTAATATGTAGCAGGCCTACCACATCATTGCTTCTGATGCAGCTGTGAAAATACAATTATAAAAGAAAAGACAAATAGTATATATTCTTATGGAAACAGTTTTGACTTAACGAACTCTATAATTTTATAAAATCTATAAAGGTCTTGGTTACCCAGGTGTCCATAGACCACATTGTGAGAATCAGTGGTAATCTACATTACCAGCACTCCAGAAGTCCTGCTCATGCACTTTAACAAGTCAGTCATTATTCATCCTATATCTTCTGTCCCAGGTAACTACTATACTATGAACTTCTATCACTAATGACTGATTTTCCTATTTTTGAACTAAGTATAAATGGAAACATACAATGTATATCCTCTTCACAAGGCTTTGCTTTCTATTGCATTAATTCCTGTTCTTTTTCTTTATTTCCTTTCCTTTTAAAAAATTCATTTTACTTTTCTCCATTTGAGAACTTTATTGCTTTATATTTGTGGCTCAGATCCATCTGAAATGGACTTTTCTGCATAGAAAATGTCCTTTTTCAAAACACTGAGCACCACTTATTCAAATATATCACTAAATTCTATCCCAAGAGCCTGCCCAGGCTTATGACAATATCACACTTTCAATTAAAGGTTTGCTCTTCATATTTGGATTTATACAATCCTCTATCTTTTACCTTTTTCTTCAACACTTTCTTCAACTACTGTTGGCCACTTGGACTCCTATTTTTATTTTAGGATCAGCTTGTCATTTTCTACCCAACCCTGAAAAGAACATTTTAAGATTTGGTCTGGGATCCCATTAAATCTGTACATCAGTTTGGGGAAAACTTACTTCTTTACAATAATCTTCTGCATGAAAATTAAGTATTTACTTATATCTTCATTTTCTCTCAGTAGTTTTTATAGTGTTCTGTGTAGAGTTCATCTTTCATTTAATCCTAGGTATCTGATGTTTTCAAATGCTAACATAAATGTTATCTTTTAAAATTTTATTTTCAAATTATCTGTGGCTAGCATACAGAAATACAATTGATATCTAAGATCAAACATTAATCTTATATCAAGACACCTCGCTAAACTCATTTATTAATTCTAAGGCTGTATCTGCAAATTCTTTTCAATTTTCTACGGTCATCTGTGGTAGCTTTATTTCTGCCTTTCCAAACTTTAGGCTTTTTATTTGTCTTTCATAACTTCATCAACAAGGACTCAATACAACTTCAAACACGTGCTGACAGTGAACATTTCTCTTATTCTAGATCTAAATCACAGAACTTTTCAGTATTTCACCAATAACAGTGTTTGCTGTAGGCTTCTTTGTATTCTTTATCACATTAAGGAAATTTTCATCTGTTTATAGCTTACTGAGAGTTTTAAATTATGAACGGTGTTACATTTTGATAAATATCTTCCTGAAATGATGAGAGGACTTTTTTCCTTTTTTCTATTAATGAGATGAACAGTAATGACAAATTTCTGAGTACTAGGCCTACCTTGCATTCCTAAAATACAACAAATATGTTTGACATGTGTTATCTTTCTTATGTATTCCTGAATTTAATTTTCTAATATTTTGTTTAATATTTTAATACTTAAGTTCTTGAGACTAGCTAAAAATTTCCTATCTTGTAAAGTCCTTGTCAGGTTTTGCTACTTAGGTTGCGCTGGTTTACTAATAAGAATTGGGACATGCTACCTTTCTTTAAAATGATCTTGAAGAGTTTGCCTCAGACCAGTGTTATTTCTTCACTGAATATTTAGACTAACTCATTGAAGTCTCCTGGGCCTGAAGTTTTCTATGAAGCAATATTCTTAGTTACGGGTTTTATTTTATATCTATCTAACGATAGACAATGTGTTCATATTTCTATTTATACTTATGCCAGTTTTGAAACGTTATTTTTGAGGACTTTGTCTATTTCATCTAAAATTTCAACCTTATCTGCATAAAGATGTTCATACTATCCTTTCATTATCTTTGCAATTCTGTAGACTTTATCACTTTATTCATTTCAGATATTAGTAAACTGTATTTCTTTCTTCATCACCTTTAACAGTAGTCCCTTATCAATTTCATTATCTTGAAGTGACATTATACTATATCACATAGAGTATAAAGAACCTTATAACAGTACATTTCCATTTTTCCTCTCGCTAAGATAGAAATTCACAATACATTTTTGTTATTTTTGCTTTAAATAGTCAATTACCTCGTAAAGAGATTTAAATAAGAAAAAAAAGCTTTGTGTTCATCCACATAGTTATCATTTCTGGTATTCTCCATTGATTTGTAAGTTCAGACTGCCATCAGAAACTTAAATTTCATAAATATTAGTTTGCTTTAAGTTGTCCCCACAGCTCACTAATGTCCAGTTTACTTTTGTATAGTCATTTTCCTGTTTCATTTGGATAGTTTTTTTTATTGCTGTCTCTCCAAATTCACTAACCTTTCCTTCTATAATGTTTAATTTGGGTTTTTTATATCCTCCATGTGTCTATACATGTTCAATGTGTCTTTTAGCCTCTCCATTAAATACAATTTTAACTGTTTTAGTGTATTTTTCTAAACAACTAATTCTATCATCTGTGTCATTTCTGGGTTCGTTGTGATCAACTGATTTCTTTCCTCATTATGGGTTGTTTGTTACCACCTCTTTGCCTGCCTGGTAAATTTTTAATAGATGCTAGACATTGTAACTTTTACCGTGTTTCATGCTGTTTCTGTATTTTTTTTTTTCTTTTTCGTTTTTTTTTTTGAGTAGGAGTCTCACTCTGTTACCCAGGCTGGAGTGCAGTGGCATGCTCACGGCCACCCTAGCATCAACCTGCCAGGCTCAGGCAATCCTTCCACCTCAGCCTTCCAAGTAGCTGGAACTACAAGTGTGCGCTACTACACCCAGCTAATTTTTTTTTTATATAATGTAGAGACTAGGTCTTGCCAAGTTGCCTGGTCTGGTCTCGAACCCACGGGCTCAGGCAATCTACTCGCCTCGGCCTCCCAAGGTGCTGGGATTACAGGCTGAGCCATCGAGCCTGGCCTGTTTCTGTATTTCTATAAATGCTCTTGAGCTTTGTTCTGGAACATTGTTACTTGACAACAGAAACAGTGTACAGACATATGCTACAACATGGATGAACCATGACAACATCCTTAGTGAATACAAAAGGCCATATACTAAATACTTCCATTTAAAAATAAATATTTTTAAATGCCCAGGATAGCCAACTCCCTAGAGTCAGAAAGCAGATTAATGGGGTTACCAAGGAATTGGGGTGGCAAGTAAAGTTGGGGCTAGAGTAACTGCTAACAGATGTGAAGTTTTTATTAAGGTGATGAAAATGGTCTGTAATTAGCTGGTGGTAATGGTTGCATGACCTTGTAAATACACTAAAAACCACTGAACTGTAAAATTTAAAAGGGCAAATTTTATGGAATGTGGGTTATATCTCAAAAAATTTTTTTTAATTCTAAATACTAGAAAACAGTTTGATCCTTTGGGTTTTGATTTTAAGGTGTGTTAAGTAGGATCAGAACAACATTTTACTCTAGGCTAATTTTTTTCCCCACTACTAAGGTAAAAGCCTTCTAAATACTTCAACACCTTGTGAATTATGAATTATTCCACTTTGGTGAGAAGAGGAACTGCACTTGGCCCTATGAGTCTCAATGACTGTGTACACTAATCCTCTCAGGTGGTTCTTTACACATCCTAGGGTAGCATACGTAATCATACACTGATCAGCACCCAGTTGAAGACCCAAGAGGTACCCTGGGTAAATCTCTAAAATTCTGCCTCTGTTCAGCTGTCTTCTCTCTGGTACTCTGCCCTGTGAACTCTAGACAACTTGGATTCCATTATATCCCAATTCTACCTCTTCAACTCAGAAAGACCTCTGCGCTCCTGCATTAAGCCCTAGAAACTTTGTCCAGGAAGTAAGGTAGGACAATTGTAGGGCTTACCTTGTTTGTTCACCATTTTCAGGAATCAATGTCCTTTGTTACTTGAGGTCCAATCTCTTGAAAACTATTGTTTTATTTTGTTCATTTGTGTTTCAGATAGCAGAGTAAACCCAGATCTTGTTATTCTACTTTGGCTGGAAGCAGAAGTCCCTTATTGAATTTATAAATATATATCAAAAAAACCAATCTCTTATTTTAACTTTTATTATTGAATGTGTAGTGTAAAGTTCATGGACTTCTATTATTTTTATTACCTTCCCCCCCTACTTTTTAAAATTTGTTATGCTCTTCTTTTTCTAAATGTCTAAAATCATTAGTATTTGATCTTTTTTCTAGTCTATTATATGTAACTCAGGTTATTACATAAGTTTTCATATATCACATTTATGTTTTTCATCAATTCAAAGTATGTTCTAATTTCTATCATGATTACTCTTTGATTTATGGTTTAGTTAGAAATATATTACTTAACTTGCAAATTTTTGAAGTATTTTCTGATTTTCACTAGTAATTCTACCTTAATTCCACTGTGTTGGAAACTATACTCTGTATGATGTCAGCCTTCTGAAATTTGTTAAGATTTCCATTATGATCTAGCATATGATTGATTTTGGAAATTATTCCATACGTACTTTAAAATTGATACTCTGCAACTGTTGGGTGCATTATATATGTCAACTGTGTCAAATTCCCTAATTTTGTATATATCTTCTATGTCTTTTGTTTGCTGTTTTGAATTGGTCTGCTTGATTTATGTGTTACAGACAGATGTGTTAAAATCTGTCACCAAATCTATCAAGGATTTATCTATTTCTCCTTTGTTTCATCAGCTGCACTGTTATTCGGCATATACAAACTCACTATAGTGTTAGTTTCTTATCAAAATGTTTTCATAATAAAATCTGTTTAGTCTTAGTAATGTGTCTTGGCCTTTTATTTTAGATGTATCTCTTAAAGTAGTACACAATTGAATTTCTTATTCAATTTAATAATCTTTGTTTTTTTAAAGTTGAATGTTTAGTATATTTACATTTAATATAATTCCTAACAAATTAGATTTAAATACTATTGGTTTTCTTTTGCTCCCATCTTTTCTTTCTTTCTCCCTTCTTGCCTACTTTTGAACCATGGATTTTTTATTTTTCCTTACTACCTGTATATTCTTGTACTATTCTTTCAATAATCTAGAGAAGTGGCACATATAGTGTGGAACACTGTTCACTACCATGAGCAGTATCTGAGAACTTGTTAGAAACATAATTTTTCAGAACCCAATCTAGACTTACTGAATCAGAAATCCTCAGAGTGGGCCCCAGCAGGTAATGATGTATATAACTGATGTATTTAAGAACTACTTCCCTAGATATTTCAACAAGCCTATACTTGGCTTCTTATTTTTATTACTGTCCATAGAATGCAAATAAGTTAACTTCATTTATTTCCTCCTGCCTTGCACTAATGTTGTCCTGCATTTTACTACTATTCTACATGTATTTTAGACCGTATAGGACTGTGTTATATAATGGCATTGTTTTTGACATTTGGTATACATTTAGATTTACCGACAGTGATACCCTTTTGAAGTTCTTAATTCTTTTCTGCCTAGGAGAATTGTCATTCTATCTGAAAACTAGCTCCCCTTTACACACACACACACACACACACACACACACACACACACACACACACACACATATTTTTTAGTTGGAATTTCACTCTGTCACCCAGGCTGGAGTGCAGTGGCACACTCACGATCACCCCAGCGTCCACCTGCTGGGCTCAGGCGATCCTTCCACCTCAGTCTTCCAAGTAGCTGGAACTACAGGTGTGTGCTACCATGCTCAGCTAATTTTTTGATTTACTGTAGAGATGAGGTCTCACCAAATTGCCCAGGCTATTCTTGAACCCATTACAGGCTTGAGCCACTGAGCCCAACTCCCCTTAATATTTTAATACTGGTGTGCTAGTAACATATTCTCTCAGATTTCATTTTTGTAAAAATCCATTTACTTTTAAAAATTATCTTATTTTAGATTTATGTGCAGGTTTCGTTACATAGATACATTGTGTCATGGTGTGGTTTGGGTTTCCATTGAGCCTGTCACCAAGGTGATGAGGACGGTACCCAAAGAGTGGTTCTTCAACCTTTATCTCCCTTTCTCTCCCCTTTAGGAGGCCCCAATGTCTGTTGTTCCCATCCTTATGGCTATATTTTCAATGTTTAGCTCCCACTTGTAAGCAAGAACATGCAGTACTCAGTTTTCTGTTCCTGTAAAAATTCACTTAGAATGATGGTCTCTAGCTGCATCCATGTTCTGCAAAGGCCATGGTTTTGTTCTTTTTTATGGCTGTGTAGTATTCCATGGTCTGTATATACTACATTTTCTTTATCCAGTCCATGGATGGGCATCTGGCTGGTTTTGTTATTATGGATAGTGCTATAATAAACACATGAGTGCAGGTGTCTTTTTGGTAGAATGATTTATGCTCTTTTGGGTATAAATCCAATAGTGGGATTGGCAGGTCAAATGATAAATCCATTTTTAGTGCTTTGAGACATCTCTGTACTGCTTTCCATGGAGGCTCACTAGCTTACAATCCTACCTGCAGTGTATGAGTGTTCTCTTTTCTCCATAACCTTGTCAACATCTATTGTTTTTTGACTTTTTAATAATGGCTATTCTGTGACCATCATTAATAAAACAAACAACAGATGCTGGACCGAAAAAAGGGAATGCTCCTGCACTGCTGTTGGGAATGCAAACTAGTTTAGCCTCTATGGAAAACAGTGTGGCAATTTCTAAAAGAACTAGAAATTGACCTTCCATATGATCCAGCAATCCCTATATTGGGAATATACCCAGAGGAACACAAATCATTCTACAAGAAAGATTCCTGCATATGCATGTTTATTGCAGCAGTACACACAATATCAAAAACATGAAACTAACCGTGCTGCCCACTGAAACTGGACTGGATTTTAAAAATGTGGTACATATACACAATGTTATACAGCCATAAAGAAGGACAAACATATGGACTTCGCAGCAACTTGGATGAATTTAGAGTCTGTAATACTCAGTGATCTATCAAAGAAACAAAGAATAGAGTACCATATGTTCTCACTCATAAGCAGACTCTGAACATTTACCATAATACTATAAGAAGGGAATGGCAGGAGAAGAATACTGCCAGGGTGGGGGGGAGCACAACATCAATAAGGTACCTGATCTCAAACCAGGCAAAGTAGGGACCAAAGGTGCCAAACTTTTTACCTGTACAATGTCCACTTATATACCTAATCCTGAACTGTAAAATCTCTACATCTCTAAAATTTAAAAAAAAATTTTAATGGCTATTCTGTGTGAGACAGTATCTCACTGTGGCATTTCTCTGATAATGAGTGATGTTGAGCTTTTGTAAATGTATTTGTCAGCTGCTTGTATGTCTTTCTACGAGATGCATCTGTTCATGTCCTTTACCCACTTTTTAATGGCATTTTTTTCTTACTGATCCGTTAGAATTCCTTATAGATTCTGTATATTAGTACTTTGTTGGATGTATAGTTTGCAAATATTTCCCCCGATTCTGTAGGTTGTCCATTTAGTCTACTGATGGTTTCTTTCACAGTGTAAAAGCTCTATTAGTTTAAAATAGGTCCCATTTATCAATTTTGTTTTTTGCTGCATTTGCTTTTGAGGTCTTGGTCATGAATTCATTGTTTAGGTCAATATCCAGAAGCGTGTTTTCTAGGCTTTCATCTAAGATTTCTATGTTTTTGCAAAAACCTATTTTCTTTTTTTTTTTTTTTAAAGTAGGATTTATTAAGAAGACAGAAAAGTTCCCACAGTGGAAAGGGACCTGAAAGAGGTTGCCCAAACCTATTTTCTTAATCTTCATTTTTTACAGAAATTTCCTTTGGCTGAATTCTAGATTGGCAAATATTTCCTTTTACTGCTATAAAAATTACATTTTGGAGTCTGCTTTTCATCATTTCTATCCAGAAGTCAGTGTCTGGCTTGTTGCTGTTATTTTGAGTTTGCTTGTTTTTCTTTAAGATTTAGTTTTTGTCTTTGTTTTTAAGGAATTTGATATTAATTTCCCTGATGTAAGTTTTCTTTTTATTTATCCTCCTTGGAGTTCTTATGACTTATTAAATCTCTGTCATGTTATCTTTAATCAATTTTTGAAAATTAAAATATTGCTTCTTTATTCCTTTTTCTTCTCCTCTGGCACACTAATAACAACCTTGTTAGACCTTGTCCCTATAACCCAGTTACCCCTTAAGCTTTTCTGAATTTTTTTGTCCTTTTTTCTTTCTGTGCTCAATCTGCATATTTTCTATTGACCTATCTTCCAGTTCACAAAATCTCTCTGTTGATGTGTCTAATCTGTTGTTGATGTCTGATTTATTAATGATGGCCATTCTTATTGGAGTTAGGTGGTATCTCATTGTGGTTTTGATTTGCATTTCTTTGATGATTAATGATGCTGAGTATTCTTTCATGTATCTGTTGGCTGTTCATATATCTTCTTTTGAGAAGAGTCCATTCATGTCTTTTGCCCACTTTTTAATAGGGCTGTTTTTTTTTTTCCTTTCAGTTTGTTTAAGTTCCTTATAGACCCTGAATGTTAGGCCTTTGTCGGATATACAGTTAGCAAATATTTTTTCCCATTCTGTGGGCCCTCTCCATGCTCTCTTGATGGTTTCTTTTGCTTTGCAGAAGGTTTTCAGTTTAATGAGATCCCACTTGTCTATCTTATCTTTTATGGCATATGCTTTTTGGGTTTTGATCAAGAATTGGTTGCCTATTCCAGTGAGAATTGGAAAGGAAAATTTACGGGGCTTATCTCGAGGTGTTTCCCTCTTCTTTGGGATCTTGACCCTTGAGGTCCTGATAAGTCTCCAATGCCTCTCCTTTCTTTTTTATCAAGTGGGAGGGGCAGGAGTGTGTGTGTGTGTATGTATTTCTCGTATTTCACACAAATAGGCTGAAAGGTTAGTATAAGATGAGCTACCTTCTCATATCTGGGTGCAGAGGTCCAAAAACTCCAGCTCATTTGACGTCCACGTTATTTGGTCATAAAGTCAAAGCATTATTTCTTCCTAATTGTTTCCTCATAACCACACTCTATGTTTAGGTCCTCAGTGTCTCTTAGACTATAGCAAAAGGCACTATTAGATATTTCTGGTTCTAATCCCTCCATGTCACCAGAAATTCTCATCTAGCTGGGAGTCATTAGGACAGAGTAACTGATTTGGTATTAGTGCAATGAATCCTAGGATTACCAGCACCACTACCAAACATACACACACACCTCTCCCAGTTATTGTGATATAATCCTTCCATAGAGTGTCATGTGGGAAAAATCATTCCTCTATACTTAAGCTGGCAGGTTCCTTTCTAAATTGGAAATCTGATCATGTCACTTTGATTATAATCTGTCTTCTGTTAATCCATTATCTTTCTACAAATAAAGGGATCCTATACTGGTGCAGTGGTGTATGTATATGTGTTCATATTTATGTGTGTGCCTGGGAAAATGGAAGGGCAAAAGCTAGAGAAGAAAACGGCAAAAGTAAGAGGGAGAAAATTGAAGTAAGAGCAAAAGAGAACATGAATACGATTATAAGAGATGTATAGCTTTCAAGTATTCATGGTCTAGTAGAGGAGGAAACAGATGCACAAAACTGAATTCATGAGCCTCTCAGACCCTTTTTAGTGTTTTCACATAAATGATTAAGAAATTACCTTGTAAAAAAGAGACATCTGAATCCCATTAGGCAGCTAATGACCTGTCACAGTTTTGACTGAAGCATTAAAAAAATGCAGCAGACTACCACATACTGTTTTTCTCAGTATGTCTGTAGAATTGAATACCATGAAAATAGGTAGACTACCATTCCAATGAACTCTATAAAGGTGTTCAAATTATTCATTTTACTGGACTCTGTTGACTACCTGAAATTTGACAATCATTTTTTCAACCACAGATGTGCAGGAGTAATTAATGGGTTTGAAACAAACTGATTCAATAGAATGCTAGCTCAGAAATTCTATTAATGAGACCCGACAGAGTCAAGAATTTAAATTACCACAAAGTTTCTCAATGAGTGCATTCCAATTTATACTGAGAAGTAGTCTGTCCTAACTTGTATATACCTCAAAACATTCTTGATTTAGCTTGCAAGCTGCCATTTATAGGGTAGGCAAATTTACATCATCTTTAAACTAAATCATATAGAACTCTATTGTTATTATAAAGGCAAATTAAATGTATCACTCAATGACATTTCAAAAATGTTTTTAAAAAATGAAGTTACTTTGTTAGTCACAGTGTTGATTGCCAGAGTTGGAGAGGCACTTCCAGAAATAATACACTCCATTCCCAAAGAATCTGAATCTATGCTATATGGAGTTGAGGCCTAAAATACAAGAACAAAATAAATAATTATTAGCTCACGTATCCAGTAACTTTAAACACAGTTTGAAGGGATTTTATCATATTTGCCAACATCCAGTTTTGTGCTTTGTTTCTGAAAATGAACTTAAATGACTACTGAAATCTCTTCTCTTGTATTTTAGTATGCTACTGACCTGGTATCACAAATTCCATTGGTATGGCTACTCCCTAACAACTTTTAATTGACTGTATGATAGGTTGGCAAAAGTTATAAATAAATTTCTATAGCGGACACTGCTAATGGTCCCCTAATATCCATTCTCCTCTTCTCTCTTTTGGTAACAGATCTCTAGTCTTATCTATTCATGGCTGCTCAGCTAGAGATTACCTTTCCAGACTTATTTGCAGCTAGTTTTGGGCATTTGACTAAGGTACAGCCAGTGGTATGTGAGCAGGCATGATGTATATAACTTCTGGGTCATGTCTTTGAAAGGAACTTGCCTCTCATTCTCTCTTTCCCTCTTACTGAAGGCTGGAAGATAGATATGGTGGTGGTGGTCTTGCTTAACCATAAATAGCTAAGAAAACCCTGGGAAAACACTGGAAAAGCAAGATTAGAAGTAATTCAGACATCTGAATGAACTTGTGGAACAGAGCTGTTATCTCTCCAACCCACCTGTTAACTTGGACTCCTACCTGAAAGAAAACTAAATCTCCCTAGTATAAACCAGTTATAGATTTATCAGTTTCATATTCATTTTTATAGATACATATTGTATGTACATATGTTGGAGGCACATGGATAATTTGATATAATCAAATAAAAAATTAGGCTATCCTTCATCTTAAGTATTTACCTTTTCTTTATGCTAGGAATATTCCAATTATTCTCTTCTAAGTAATTTTGAAATTAACATTGACTAATGTTTACTATAGTCACTCTACTGATCTATCAAACATTAGGTCTTATTTCTTCTAAGTGTATATTTCTATCCATTAATCAACCTCTCTTCATCCCCTCTTCCCACTATAATTCTCAGCATCTGGTAACCACCAATCTACTCTCTATCTTCATGAAATCCACTTTTTTATCTCCCACACGAGTGAGAATATTCAATATTTGTCCTTCTGTGCTTGTATGTCAGTTAGTTTTATTTTTTCTCCTGTCTGTTAAATCAATTGAACAATGTCCAAATACAACTTCATATGCATTGTTTGTAGAGATAACAGGGGTGTCAAAACCATATAGAAGGTTTTCTGTACTTAGAATTGTGACTATATGCATTGTGACAACTCATTTCTCTCTTCTAAGAGATATTTTTTATTGCTTTAGTGAGGCCTCAAATGTTCAATTTCAATGGTGGAAATGAAAGAAATAATTGGCCATTATGATGTTAGTTTCATATACATTCCCTTTTTAGCAAAAAAAAATTTGTCCCACACATAATCCTAACACATTGCTGAGATTAATTTGCTACTAAATACTGCAGGCGTCTCTCTCATCAGATAATCTAACCAAACTAGGGATAAAGGACAGGAATCTTGATTGAAATGAAAAAGAGCCGGGCTCAGTGGCTCAGCCTGTAATCCGCGCTTTGGGAGGCTGAGGTGAGTGGATTGCCTGAGCCCGCGGGTTCGTGACCCGCCTGGGCAACTTGGCAAGATTTCATCTCTTCAATAAATCAAAAATTAGCTGGGCGTGGTAGCACACGCCTGTAGTTCCAGCTACTTGGAAGACTGAGGTGGAAAGATCACTGGAGCCCAGCAGGTCGAGGCTGCGGTGGCTGGGACAGGCCACTGCACTCCAGTCTGGGCGACAGAGTGAGACTCCAACTCAAAAAAAAGAAATGAAAAAGACCAGAGGTCGCCCTACAAGCTAGAATACACTGAGAATAAAAGTTAAAATGGAAAGGAGATTCAGAAACAGCAGAAGAGCTTCAAAAGAAAAACTCTGTTTATGCCTAAATTTTGGTGCCAGTCAACATAGTTATATCTGTTAACATAAAGAATTACTTTAAAGCTGCAAATCTCATGTTTCCCTAACTTAAGTTAGTCACTAATTCTCACTCATCCCTGGTAAAAAGAGGAAAACATGTCTTATGTGATTTCATGCAAATTACAAACCTTTCTGCTTGTTTCTTCATTTATAAAAAGGAGTATGCCAGTTCCTTTAGAAGTTTGTTAAGAACATTAATGAAATAATTTATGTAAAGCATTGAGCAGGGTTACTGAAACAATAAAAGCTACTACTATCATGAACACTGGAACATATCAGCTTCTGATGACAAAGATCTGCTAAGATAAAGGAATATGTATCCTCAACAATACACTAGCAAACCACATTAAAAGGTACTTTCAAAGGATTGTTCACCATGATCAAGTGGAACCTATCTCTGGGATGAAACGTGGGTTAAATATAGGCATCTCAATAAGTGTGATTCACCATATCAAGAGAATGAAGGACAAAAACCATGTGATCACCTCAAATAGATGTAGCAAAAGCATTTAACAAAATTCAACATTCTTTCATGATAAAAACTCTCAACAGATGGGTATAGAAGGAATGTTTCTCAACACAATAAAGGCCATATATGACAAGATCACAGCTAATACTCTTAATGATGAAAAGCTGAAGCCTTTTTCTCTAAGACCAGAAACAAGACAAGGATACCCACTCTCACCACTTCTGTCCAACGTAGTATCGGAAGGCCTACCCAAAGCAATTAGGCAAGACAAGGAACTACAGATGCTCCTTGACTTCCAATGGGGTTAGTTCCAATAAACTCATCAGGAATTGAAAACATTGTAAGTTTTCACCAGCTTAAGCTACTAAACATCATAAGTTAGCCTAGCTTATCTTAAACATGCTCAGAACACTTACATTAGCCTACACTTGGACAAAATCATCTAATGTAGGACCTATTTTATAATAAGTATTGATCTGTACTGAAAGTGAAAGAATGGTTGTATGGGTACTTGTATGGTTTCTACTAAATGCGTGTAACTTTTGCACCACTGTAAAGTTGAAAAACCACAAGGTGTACCACTGTGAGATGGGAACTCTGTAAAAGACATTCAAATAGGCAAAGATAAAGTTAAATCATCTCTGTTTGCTGATCACATGTTAATATAGAGAGAAAATCCTAAAGACTACACCAAAAATTTTCAGAACTAATAAACAAATCAGTAAGGATGTAGGATACAAGACCAACTTACAAAAATCAGTAGCATTTGCATATACTACCAACAAACTATCTGAAAAAGAAATTAAGAAAAAAATTCCATTTACAATAAAAAATACAATAGGAATAAATTTAGGAATAAATTTAACCCCCAAAATGAAAGACCTGTATACTGAAAACTATAAAACACTGGGGAAGGAAATCCAAGACAACACAACTATATGGAAAGATATCCTGTGTTCATGAGTTGGAAAAATAAATATTGTCAAAATGTCCATACTACTCAAAGTGATAGATTCAATGCAATCCCTATCAAAATACCAATGTTATTCTTCACACACACACTCCTAAGATTTGTATGGAACCACAAAAAAAAAAAAATAGCCAAAGCAGTCTTGATCAAAAAGAATAAACCTAGAGGCACCATTCTACAGGATTTCAAAATATATTGCAAAGCTATAGTAATAGTACAGTATCGGTGTCAAGACAGACATATCAACCAATGGAATAAGATACAGAGCCCAGAAATAAGTCCATACATCTGAGGTTAACTAATTTTCTACAAAGTTGCCAAGAATACACAATGGAAAAAAGGACAGTCTCTTCAATAAATGATGGTGGGAAAACTTAATGGCCACATACAGAAGAGTGAAAATGGACTCTTATCTCATCCTTTATACAAGAGTCAACTGAAAATGGATTAAAGACTTATACGTTAGACCCGAAACTACAAAAGTACTAAAATAAAACACAGGGGGAAAGCTCCTTAACATTGGTTTGGGCAGTGATTTCTTGGATTTAACACCAAAAGCACAAGCAATGAAAGTAAAAAGAGACAAATGAAATTACAAACTAAAAAGCTTATGCACAGCAAACAATTAACAGAGTGAAAAGACAACTGACAGCTTAGGAGAAAATATATATAAATCATACATCAGATAAAAGAATAATACCCAAAATATCCAAGTACCTCAAACTACTCAATAACAAAAAAGAAATAATAAAAACGAGCAAAGCACCTGAACTGATATTTTTCACAAAAAGACATACAAACGGCCTAAAAGATATATGAAATAAAAATTAAAACCACAAAGAGAGATCACCTCACACTTGTTAGATTGGTTATCAAAAAGATGAAAGGTAAGTGTCGGCAAGGATGTGGAGAAATGGAAACTCTTATACACTGTTGGTGGCATTGTAAATTAGTAAAGCCATTTTCCAAAACAGGATAGAGGTTTTTCAAAAAACTATATATATATATATATATATATATATATATATATATATATATATATATATATATATATATATATATATATATATATGTATTTAGAGTCAGTCTCACTTTGCTGCCCAGGCTGAAGTGCAGTGGCATGACCATGACTAACACAGCCTTGACCGGTTGGGCTCAGGCAATCCTTCCACCTCAGCCTTTCAAGTAGCTGGGACAGCAGGTGCACATCACCCTACTCAGCTAATTTTTTTTTTTTTTAATTTACTGTAGAGACAAGGTCTCACCATGTTTCCCAGGCTGGTCTCAAACTCCTGGGCTCAGGCAATCCTCTTGTCTCAGCCTCCCAAAGTGCTGGGATTACAGGCATGAACCACTGCACCCGGCTTAGAATTATCATACGATCCAGCAAACCCATTACTGGGTATGTACCAGTAAAGAAATTAAAATCAGTTTGTCGAAGAAACACTGGCACCCACATGATCGCTGCAGCATTATTCACAACAGCCAAGATACAGAAACAACCTAAGTGCCCATCAATGGAAGAATGGATTTTTAAAATGTGGTGCACGTACATTACAGAATATTATTCAGCCTTTAAAAAACAGGAAATGCAGCCAGGCTCGGTGGCTCAGCCTGTAATCCCATGCCTTGGGAGACTGAGGTAAGTGGATTTCCTGAGCCCGTGGGTTCGAGACCCGCCTGGGCAACTTGGCGAGACCGCATCTCTACAATAAATCAAAAAAATTAGCCAGGCGTGGTAGCGCGCGCCTGTAGTTCCAGTCACTTGGAAGGCTGAGGGGGAAGGATCGCCGGAGCCCAGCAGGTCGAGCCTGCCGTGGCCGGGAGCGGCCACTGCACTCCAGTCTGGGCGACAGAGTGAGACTCCAACTCAAAAAAAAAAACAAAACAGGAAATGATGTCATTTGCAACAACATGAGGGCATTATGTTAAGTGAAATAAGCCAGGTACAGAGAGACAACTATTGTATTATCTTACTTACATGTAGAATCTAAAAAAACCAAATTCATAAAGATAAAGAGTAGAATGGTTGGTTACCAGAGGTGGTGACAGGGAAAGAGGAGTTGTTGATCAATGGGTACACAGTTTGTTAAATACAAGGAATAAATTCTGGTATTCCACTGCATACCACAGTGACTATAGTTAATAGTAATGCATTGCATATTTCAAAAAAGCTTAGAGAGGATTTTAAATGTGCTCACCACTAAGAAATGATAAATATTTGAGGTGACATATACTAGTCTGACTTAATCATTCCACAATGCATTCATGCAGTGAAACATCACACTGTACTCCAAAATACATACAACTATTATTTATCAACTGAAAATAAAACTTAAAAATTAAACCAAAACAAAGGAATATTCAGTGGTGATTAATAAGAAAGATGACATCTTTGGTATGAGGCACTGTATTCCTACACAGATTCACATTCTCAGCTATTATAAATCAGTAAATTTTTAAATGAACCTTTTAATTAGATATATTTTCATGAATATTTCATTTTTTTCCAATAAAGAGAGTAAAGGGCACTCGCTTTTCATGCTTTGATATACTTAACCATATGTTATGTGTTTGTGGGTGTACTGAATCTATGATATTAGCAGGCAACAAGTACTCTGAATAGTAAAGCACTCCAAACATATATGGATAACTTATAACTGCAGCCATAAACCCAGACTATGGATTTCTCATCAGAAATGATGGAGGTCATAAGACAGTGAATATCTTTAATATAAAGAATGTATTAACAAATCTAATCTGGTGGCACCAGTCAGCCTGTGAAAGATCCCATCTGGGGTTTCCTCTTACCGTATCAAAACCGTACCCATTCAAGTTCCATTTCCAGAATGGTAGTGTGATACCCCTGTAGACCAATCTTCTGCCTATAATAACTACAAACGACTGTGGTAGAGAGAGAAAAAAAAGCTACCCAAAGACTCTAAAGAGTAAATAAAACAGGGAAACTGCAGAGTGAAGTCGAAACTAGAATGTTGATAAATTCTGTTTTGTTGAAGTTTTGCACTAAAATTGGGCAGTAGGTGCAGAGTGTTGACAGCTAAAGTTGTTATTCTGTCAGGATGAACTAGTAAGAGTCCAGGTAAACACAATCATCCACCAGAAAGAAAAGGAAACCCACAGGGAAGAAAGTTGAAAAAGTGTCCATAATACTATTTATGAAATACCCTCAAAAGTGTCAGGCTGAGATCTGAATCATTAATATATACTTTTGCATCAAAGCAGAGGCTTAAAGAATCAAACTGAAATTGGAACCACTGCTCACAGAAGGTGAAAGAGAAAGCTTATAGTCTGAGTGTAACAGAGTTAATTTACAGTTAAAAATATCAATATTCCACAGAAGATTATTGCAGAACTCAGAGTCTATAAAACATAGCATTCACAATGTTCAGGATACAATCCAAAATTACCTGACATACAATAGGAAAATGTAGCCCTTTTCTAGAGAAAAGGCAATCTACTATGCCAACTCTAAGAAGTCTGAGCTGTTGAAATTATGAGATAAGGATTTTAAATAGCTGCTATAATTATGCTAAATGAAATAAAGTATAAAAATTAAATGAAAATATAATAAAGGAATAAAAAGGCATTAAAAAAGAAAAAAATCAAAGGTTTAAAACTGAAAAATACAATCTCCAAAAGAAAAAAAAATCAACAGATGAGCCTAATATTAGATTGGAGGTGAAAGACTAAAGAATCAATGAACTCAAAGGTGGATTGATATCCATGTGGGAAAAAAAGTTTTTTTAATGAAAAAAGGTAGCATCTTAGAAAGTTGAGGAATTTCAAAAGATCTAATGTATATTTATGCTTTCCTGAAGAAAAAAGAAAGGGCAGAGAAAATATGGAAGAAATGATAATAAAAGCTCCAGTAATTTAGTGACGGACAAATTTACAAATTCAAGATGTTCCGTGAACTCCAATAAGAATAATTTCAAAGAAAAAACCACACTTGAATACTTCATAATTGAACTCTTAAAAATAAAGTTAGAAAATAGCCAGAGAAAAACAACATATCACATACAGGGGAACATCAATTAGGAAATGACTATGGATTTCTCATCAGAAATGATGGAGATCATCAGACAGTGAATATCTTTAAAATGCTGAAAGCAAAAATTTGTCAATCCAGCTGGGTGTGGTAGCTCACACTGATAACTCAGCACTTTGGAAGACCATAGCAGGAGGATGACTCGAGGCCAGGAGTTTGAGACCAGCCTGGGCAACATAGCGAGACCCTATTCCTACGATTTTTTTTTTTTTAAAAAACAAAACCAGTCAATACAGACTGTATCTCTAATAAAAAAATTCCTCAAAACTGAAAGCAAAAGAAATACATTTGCAGAGAGAGGAAAACTAAGTGAATTTGTTGCTAGGTGATCTGCACCATAAGCAAGTCTTCAGGCAGAAGGGAAATTATACCAAAAGAAAAACTTGGACCTCGGGAAATGAATTAAAACACCAGAAATGGTAGGCATGGGATACATATAAATGACTGTTCTCCTCTTAAGTTTTAAAAACCACATGATTATTTAAGGCAAAAGTTATAACACTGTCTTATGAAGTTTACAACATATACAGATGAAATACGTATTACACCTATGAAGAATGTTGAGGGAAAAGGCAAAGAGGACTTATGACTGGGAGATTTCTACATTTTATATGAAGTGATGCAATAACTTTGAGTACACTGCAAAAGTTTAGGAATATATTTTGAAATCCCTAGATATAAATAAAGAGAAATAACTAAAAAGCTAATAGATAAATTAAAACAGAATACTAAAATATATCCAAATATTCTAAAAGGAGGCAGGAAGAGGGGGAAAAGATGAACTAAAAACATAGAGGTCAAACAGAAAACAAAATGTAGACCTAAATCGAATATATTAATGATTTTATTAAATGTTAATGTGAATGTTCCAATGAAAAGGTAAAAATTTTTGGTCTCAGGACCTTATCACACCACTAAAAGTTATTGAGGATCCCAAAGGGCTTTCATTTATGTAATTTACCTATTAGAAGTTAAAACTGAAAGAATATTTCATATTTATTAGTCCCATTAAATAATAAATGCATTACACATTAACATAAATATCTTGTATGAAAGCATATTCTCCCCAAAAATTAGTGAGAAGAATGGCATTAATTTGCATATTTTTAATTGCCTTATAGAACATCAGTTTATCAGGGCAGGAAGTTATGTTTTGTAAGAACAATGTCTTACAGAGTATTTGTTAAACAGTATCTGTCCCCTGATTATATGTACTTTGCCTATAACTAGTCTCTTTCTATAAGATCCTTTCCTAGAGTGGCAACAATACACAGCTCAAGCTAAAATATCAATATTACTAATCAAAAGGCCTTGGTACTATTATGGATATTTTGTGAACTATACCACAAAGGTAAGTTTTAAAAATTTTCAAATTTTAAATTTAAAATAGAGATTTAAAAGATAAGCAGTAGAAAATGAGTATAGAAAGTATATGCCCAAAATGTACATTCAAGAACACATGTTTTTGTAACCTGAATCCTGTATTTTTTTACTTTCACTATAAAACTAACAATATAGTCTCAGAAACAAAAAAGGAAGACTCAGAAATAAAGAGGGATTGCTCTAAGAACTATAAAACAAGGAAGCAGAATAAAAGGCAGGCTTAATATTCAAAAGAAATGTACAGCTGTCAATCCAATTCCAACTTCCAAAAATAACTGAAGTTCCAGGAACTTCAGAAGAAAAAAGCAAATGGTAGAGATCACAATTCTTCAGCCCTTCAAACTATATACATCCTTTCCATGTTGGCTAATGATGCTATGCATTAAAAATGTGGACTTGTTCTCCCTTTCCTTCAAATTCTGGCAACAGATGCGTTACACTCCACATTTTCAGATAACATTCATGTGGTAAGTCTGTTTTAAAAGGCAAAAGCAGGAGGACAGAAAGTGACTGTACTTTAGTTCCCTATCAAACAATTGCATACTGAGCTTATCAACATCTGTCTTTTTTTTTTTGAGTTGGAGTCTCACTCTGTCGCCCAGACTGGAGTGCAGTGACCGCTCCCAGCCACTGCAGCCTTGATCCACTGAGCTCCGGCGATCCTTCTGCCTCAGCCTTCCGAGTAGCCGGAATTATAGGCACGCGCTACCACGCCTGGCTGATTTTTTGATTTACTGTAGAGATGAGATCTCGCCAAGTTGCCCAGGCGGGTCTCGAACCTGCAGGCTCAGGCAATCCACTCACCTCAGTCTCCCAAGGCGCGGGATTACAGGCTGAGCCATCGAACCCGGCTAACATCTGTCTTAAAATTGTCTAGCTCTGTTACCAGAAGACTATTTTGCCAATACTAAACTTTAACTTCTTAAATTCTAGTTTGTGAAAAGTCACAAATTGTTCTGGTCAAGAGTACAATCTATATAGCTTAATAACTGGTTTATTACATTCTTTCTGCTGGCTCCAATAAATCTTCCTGAGCAAATCTCACCGCTGCTATCTATCTCATAGACTCACATGATCCCAATTTAACTCCAGTTTGAGGTCCTTACCTTTGAGGCTCAAAAGTTTTGTTCCTTTGCTAGGAATGGGCATAGAACAAACTTATTTGACCAAACATTTATTCAATAACCATTTGACCAAACATTTATTCAATAACCTTCATCTTATCTTATTCTCTTTGCTCTGATTTATTCAGCAAACATTTACTGATATATATTATAAGCTGTGAGAAACAACAGCACAGAAGACAAAAATAGAAAAATTTTCTCTACCTTTAAGGGGATCATAGTCCAGTAACAGAGACAATTAATAAAACATATTATTTCTATTTACAAGAAAAGTGAAAGGCAAGGAAAGTCTTCACAAAGTGGTTAGCAGTTGAAATAAATTTTGAAGAACAGTAGGGTAGGATGGGTATACACTTGTATGTTTAGTTGAGATACTGGAAATGTAAAAAGGATGGGAAAAGGTGAAAATAAGGCTAATGTCTAATGAAAGCAAAAGTGTTGAATATAAATGTGTTAAAATATACAACTTAGGATTATCAACTACAGTTCCTTTTCTCTTTCATTCTTGCAAATTAATTCTAACCATTAATTCACAAATAAAAATTATTTTACAAACAATGCACACACAACTTAGAAATTTTGTGTACAAAGTGACTAGTACTATTACATGGATGAAAGCAGAAAAGGCATTTTGAGGATAATGAGGAAAATTTAATGCAACCAGACTGATCATCTGCAGTGGAAGGGAAAGTTGTGTTATATAAAACCAGTTCTCAAAGTTGTAGATGCAGAGGAAAGAGTACCAAATTAAAACTCGTGAAAGCTGGATTCGTGTCTCAGACAACAGCTGTACCTTAGCTATGACAAAACCTTTCACTTAGTTCTTAAACTGCCCAACTCACTGAGCTGTTAAGATTAAATAAAATAATGAGTTTAAAAATGTTTTTTGAAAATATAAAATGTTACACAAATAAAATGTCATCTTTATTATGGTTGCAACACTTGCTATACTGGAAATGACTTTTAAAATCTGTACTTGACATATTCAACCCATCATACTAAATTTATAATGAAGAGCTTTTACCCGTTCTACAGATCGTGCTCTCTTCTTTGGCCGAGTAGGCAGCGCATCTTCCTTCGGATTGGTGTCTATTGCCCAATAGGATCCCTAAGGGTAAAGAAATAAATTATATTAACAGTATATTACAGCAAGTCTATGACATTACAGGATTTTTATAATCCTCTGCACCAAAAACAAACAGTCTGCAAGCATAACAATGGAAAATCAGCATTAGAGGAAACACCAGTTTTGAATGAATTAAAGTATATATAGAAAAACATCCACTTATAGTAAACAATCTTAAGCCAAAGAACTCAAGTCCAAGAACTTCTGCCACAGTCAAATTTAAAAAGGAAATGATCAACCAAACATTTTAATATGTAATTCATAACTGAACACATGATAATTACATTATATAACACTAAAGTCTAAAATAATTTTATGTACAAAGATAATATAGTTTCAGTACCCCAAGACCTCGCAAATGTAAATGGTAAGCGAAACAATTTATAAAGGCAAACCGCTTGAACACATTTTACATAATAAACACGCAATAATTACATCCTAAGATGCAATGGTCTGCACATAAATGTTTTAATGCTTACTCTGTCACAATTTAACTATTCTCTCTTACTTTCTGATACAACTTCTCACACCATTCATTTAAAAATATGTATTAAGCATCTACTGTGTTCCAGGTACTCAGAAATTATGACTCCCTCAGAAAGTATTTTGAAAAGCACAGATCATATAGCTTGCACACATTATACAGATGAGGAGGTCAAAGCTCAGAAAAATTAAGTAGTTTGCACAAAGATATGAGAACCGGGACTAGAAACAAAATCTTGATTCTTAGCCTCCTTCTCCCTCAGTTATGATACCTACCTACCTACCT
>NW_007253422.1:78090-88761 GCF_000164805.1 Carlito syrichta
AAAAAAAGACTCAAATAAATTTGGTCAGAAATGAGAGAGATAACATAATAATCGATACCATAAACATACAAAAGATCAACAGAGACTACTATGAACACCTCTATGGCAATATACTGGAAAAAATGGTACATTTTCACAAATGTACCAGAAGAAATGGATGAATTTTTGAAAACCTATAAACTCCCTAGACTAAGCCAGGAAGAAAAAAAAATACTCTAAATAGACAATAATGAGTAATTAAGTTGAATCAGTAATTTAAAAAATCTTCCAACAAACAAAAAGCCCAGGGCCAGATGAATTCTCAGTCAAATTTTATCAGATATATAAGGAACTGGCAATACTATCAAAACTATTACTGAAAATCAAGGCAGAGAGAGCTCTCCCTAATTCATTCTATGAAACCAGTGTCACATTGATATTAAAATCAGGCAAACACACACACACACACACACACACACACACACACACACACACACACACACTCTACACACACACACACGGGGAAAGTAGGGAGTTCAAGAACAGATGGAAGAGAGGGAGACATGCATTTCAGAAAGAGAAATACATACAAAGTATATCATAATTTATAGTTAAACCACAATTTATAATTAATTTCGTATTCAAATTTAGCCTTTGCCTCTATCATTTAACTAATCTTCCTAGGCTGCTTTTACAGGAAACATTTAATGAGGGGAAATATACAGCTCTCGTCTATCAATCTATACATTTTATGCCCAACATGAATTGTCTGCTTATAGTTTCTGGAACATACCATGTTGTTTCTCAGGTATCTGTGCCTGTCCTACAGGCTGATCTCACTACACAAAATATCTACCCTCCCACTGAAAAACTCGTATTGCAAATAATCTAAAGGAATCCTTCTCTGATCTTCCTGCCATACTCAAGAATTCCCCTCCCTCTCTATCCCCGACATCCTGCTCTGTGCCAAGAATATCAGTGTACAGAGTATTACTATGTATATGTCAGTATGCAGGGTTATATATGTACTTCCCACATTCTAGTCTATGCAGGTACAGGAGTTTGGCACTCATTTCATTACCCAGTCACTGCTGAGATATTCCTCTATGTTATCTTTTCAAAGTGGTCACTGCATTTCATCTAATGAATATGCCAGACCTGATATAAACTTGCCAAACAAAATACAGATGCTATAGAAAACACTAAAAATACAAAAATGATTTCATGAATAGGTTCAGCTAGCAAGTTTCAAAATAAACCAAGTAGGAAAAAAATTTATACTAGGTTGCTATAAAAATGAAAAATAAAGCAGGAAGGAAAATGCCAAAAACTCACTGGACAATAGTTTAAAAACTACTTTTCAAGGAAATTATAAACTCCAGCGTTTAGTTTTGTTTAGGATGTGTGTGTATGTGTGTATTAATCTGGGGAAAGCAGATTAATATCAGATTGATTTGTTATTAAACATTTCAATAAAACTCCAAAACAAGGCTGGGTGTTGTGGTACATGCCTATAATCCCAGCATGTTGGGAGGCTGAGGTAGGAGGATAGCTTGAGCTCAGGAGTTCAAGACTAGCCTGGACAACATAGTGAGACCCTGTCTCTACAAAAATAAAGAAATTAGTCGGGTATGGTGGTGTGCGCCAGTAGTTCCAGGTACTTGGGAGGCTGAGGTGGAAGAATCATCTGGAGCCTAGGAGTCTGAGGCTGTGGTCAGCCATGATAATGCCACTGCACTCCAGCCTGGGTGACACAGTGAGACTCCAATGCAAAAAAAGAAAGAAAGAAAGAAAGAGAAGAAGAAGAAGGAAGACCTGAGTCAGCACTATGTTATCTTGTGAAGCCCCTCCCCCATATGATGTCCCATGTAGCCTTGGGACTTTGCAGAGAGCCCACATCAGCAAGAAAGTTCACGTCAGATACAGTCCCTCATCCCTGGAATTCTCAGACTCCATAAGTGTAGGAAATAAATTTCTTTAAAAAAAAAAAAAAGACTGGCTGTGGCTTGTCATAAATGGATCAACAGAGAAAAAAGTCTGCCCATAAGCCTATTATTATCACAAAACCCTGAATGCCCAAATGCAAGTATCAATGATTAAAATGATTTACAAAAATAGTTGTGAGCCAGGCTCAGTAATCCTGCACTTTGGGAGGCTTTGGGAGGCTGAGGTGAGTGGATTGCCTGAGCCTGCAGGCTCAAGACCCGCCTGGGCAACTTGGCGAGACCTCACCTCTACAATAATTAAAAAAATTAGCCGGGCGTGGTAGCGCACGCCTATAGTTCCAGCTACTTGGAAGGCTGAGGCAGAAGCCCAGCAGGGTGAGGCTGCAGTGGCCGGGAGCAGCCACTGCACTCCAGTCTGGGCGACAGAGTGAGACTCCAACTCAAAAAAAAAAAAAAGTTGTGAAATCTACCTAATAGCTCTGGCTAACACAGCACCTGTGTTTGATCTGTGAAATCACAGGTTTGAATAAAGGGACCTTAAAATTCTCCTACACAAATCAAAGCCACAATGAGATAACACGTCACATCCCATTATGTCTGTCTATTATCAAAAAAAAGAAAAAGGAGAAAAAAAGAAAACAAACACAGGCTGAATATCCCTTATCCAAAATGCTTGGTAAGTCTTTTGGATTTCAATTTTTTTCCCCTGATTTTGGAATACTTGTGTATACATAGTGAGATAGCTTGGGAATGAGACCCCAGTTTATATGTATACAATCTTATACACATAGTCCGAAGGTAATTCTATACAACAGTATAAGACATAATTTTACAGAATAGTATTTTGTGCATGAAACAATGTTTTGACTATAACCTGTCACATGAGGTCAGCTGTAAAATCTTCTATCTGTGGCATCATGTTGGTGCTCAAAGAATTTGCATTTTGAATTTCAAATTTTTGAATTAGGGATGTTCAACCAGTACTGGTAAGGATGTGAAGAAACTGAAACTCTTGTGCACTGCGGGTAGAAATGTAAAATGTTGAGACAGATGTGCAGCCACTGCAGAAAATGGTTTGGCAGTTCCTCAAAAAATTAAACAGAATTACCAAATAATCCAGCAATTCTACTTTTGGATATATACCCAAAAGACTTGAAAGCAGAGTCTGAAACAAGTATTTATACATTCATGTTCACAGCAACATTATTCACAACAGCCAAAAGGTGGAAGCAGCCCAAGTGTGCATCAAAAGATAAATGTACAAATATGGTATATGCATATGATCGATTATTTTTTCAGTCTTAAAAAGGAAGAAAATTCTGACACACAAGCCAGTCACAGAAGGACAAATAAACATGATTCTACTAATAAGTAGTCAAATTCAGAGATGAAAAGTAGAATGGTGGCTGCTACAGGGTGAGAGGAGGGAGGATGGGCAGTTGTTGAATAGTACTGAGTTTCAGTTTGGGAAGATGAAAAGGTTCTGGAGATGGATGGTAGTAATAGCTGAATGGTGAATGTCCTTAAAGCTACTCCACAGTAAACTTTAAATGGTTCAAACAGTAAGTTTTATATTGTGTGCCTTTTACTACCAAAAAAAGTCCCTTTCACACCTTAAAAAGCATTTACCTTTGCTCTTCTTTGCTGGGAATACACAAATTTCACAAAAATTGAACTGCCTTTTTATATAGTCAATTAGCAAACACATGTGCAATTCAATTTTCTCCCAGAACAGGGCCTACTCCTCCAGGCTCATGTGGAACAAGTAGGAAACAGGAGGTTTTTGTTTGGTTTTATTTTTAAAATAGACTTTATGAATCAAATTTAAATACAAACAAAGTGTACCCATTTTAAGTGTGGTGTATTTAAAAATTTGAAATTCAAGAAAATTTGTTAATCATATACATCCATGCAACTAACATTAAAATCAAGATATAGAACATTTCATAACCTTAAAAAACTCCTATGTGGTTCAGCAAGCAATTCCCTTTTCTTCCCAACCCCACACCACACAACCACTGATCTGCTTCTTATCATTATGGATCAGCTTTGCCTTTTTTAGAATTTCATATAAGTGAACTCAAACTGTCAAACTGTTTTCCACTCTAACCATCAGTGTATGAGAGTTCAGCTGTTCCATCCTTGTCAGCACTTGGTATTTTAAGTCTTTTCAACTACAGCCGTTCTAGTGATATGTAGTTGCACTTCAATGGTTTTCATGTGCATTTCTCTAACAAAGAATGACACTGAGCATCTTTTGTGTGTACTTATTTGCCACTCATATATTATCTTTTATGAACTGTCTATCCATATCTTTTGCCCATGTTTTATTTGAATTATAAGAATTTTGGTTATTTCCATCGTTAGAATTGTTTATATATTCTGAAATAACAAGTCTTTTGTATGTGAATATGTATTGTGAATATCTTTTCCCAGTCTGTGGCTATCTTTTGCTTTCATGATGGACCCTTCTAAGAAGCAAAAGGCTTTTAGTTCAATAAAGTTCAATTTATCAATTTCCTTTTGTGATTTGTACTTTATGTCTATTGTTTTTAATCTGCCTACTCTAATATAGCAAATATTTTCTCCACTGCTTTCTTCTAGAAGTTTTATAGTTTTAACTTTTATGTTTAGGTCTCAGATACATATAGAGCTAATTTTCTGAATGAGCTGAGGATCTATATTAATTATTCTTCCACCCAGATATATGGCACTATTTCTTGAACTATACTGGTATCTTTGTCAAAAATCAGTTGAATATTATATATGAGTCTATTTCTGAGCTCTATTTTGTTCTAGTGATCTACATGTCTATCCCTAGGCCAACACCATTTTATCTTGATCATTACAGCTATATAAAAATTTGAAATCAGGCAGTAGACATCCTATAATTTTGGTTTTTTAAAAATTATTTTTCCTATTCTAGGTCCTTTGTGTTTTCACACAAGTAAGAGAATCAGCTGTCAATTTCTTTAAAAAGAAGCCTACTGGGATGTTTTAATTAGGTTTACATTAATTCTATACATCTACTTGGAAAGGACTAACACTGAGCAATGAGTACCCCACTTCACAAACATGCTACCTCTATTCATTTAGGTCTTCCTTTATTTATTGTTGTAATGTTTTATAGTTTTCAGTGAACAGGTCTGCATATATTTTGTTGAAATATATTCCTAAAGCAATTCATTATTTTAGATGCTATGGTAAATGGACTTGCTTTTTTTTAACTCTGTTTTCCAATCATCCCTTGCTAATATTGAAAAAATTATACCGATCTTATCTTGTTAACTTGCTAAACTCAATTATTAATTCTCACTTATTAATTCCAAATATTCTTGTTTTGTTCTCAATCTCAGAGTATAATATAAACTTTAGGTTTTTTAATAGTTGCCTTTAATCAAGTTAAGGAAATACCTTTTTATTCCTAGTTTGCTGAATAAATATTAAATTCTGTCAAATATTTTTTCTACACCTAAGATGATATGGTTTTCAGCTTTCTTCTACTCACATGATGAGTTACATCAATTAGCTTTCTAATTTTAACCTGCATTACATTCCTGGGACAAATCCTCCTTGGTCATGATACATTTTCCTTTTTACACATCAATGATTTCATTCTGCTAAATTTGGTTAAGGATGTTTGGGTTTATGTTCATAAAGGATATTGGTCTGCAGTTTTCTTTTCTCATCATTTCTTTGCCTGACTTTGGCATCACAGTAATGCGGATCTCATAAAATGGGTTGCAACTGTTTCTTCCACCACTATTTTTTGGTAAGAATTTGTGTTGGATTCGTATTGCCTTTTCCTTGTTTCAGCTTCTGGTTTCATTGCTCTTTGTTTGTTCATTTTCTATTTCATTAATTTACACTCTTACCTTTATTATTTCCTTCCTTCTACTTACTTTGGACTCAATTTTTTCATACGGTTCTAACTTCTATGGGTACATGGTTACTTCTTATGGCACAAGTAACTGATTTCAGACCCTTCTTATCCTCTTCATAGTATTCAAAGCTATGAGTTTCTTTCTAAACACTGCTTTAGCTGTATTTCACAAGTTGTCCATATGATCTGCTCTCATTATCATTCAGTCCAAAATGTTTTCCAGTATCCCTAATAATTTCTTATTTGATACAGAGGTACTTTAGAAATATATTATTCTCAATATTTGGGATTTCTAAATATCTTTTTGCTACTAATTTATAATTCCATTCTCTTAGTCAGAGAACATACCTCAGTAAGATTTCACCATTTAGAAATCTACTGAAACTTCATTTGGTATATGGTCTATCTTGGTGAACATTCCCTGTGCGTTTGAAAAGAACATACATCCTTAGGAAGCAGACCCTGAATATTTACCGTAATACAGTAAGAAAGGGATTGGCAGTAGCTGGAAACTGCCCCCGCCCCGGGGGGGGGGGGACACAACAAATGAACACTATAACATCAATAAGAATACCTGATCTCAAACTAGGCAAGGTGGGGACCAACGGGAGGTCCAAATTTACGATGACCACTTGTATACCTTATCCTGAATTGTAGCCATCTTTAAAATAAAAAAAAAAATTTTTAAAGAAAGAGAAGAATGTATGCCCTACAGTGAATAGGTGTAGTTACTTTTTGTCTAGTTCTACTACTTGTTGAGATAGGTGTATTCAGATCTCCAGCTGTGTCTGATTTGTCTTTCCTTCTCTCTTAATTCTGAGAGTTTGGAGAGACTTTTTTTAAGTTCTATTTTTGAACATACATACATTTATAATTCTTAGATGTTCCTTATGAATTAAACTTTTCTTCTGCTTTCTTCAATATGACATTCAATGAATTTTCACTTAGTTATACTTTTCAGCTCCATAATTTCCATTTGGTTATCTGTTTATTAATTATTTGAATACACTTCACTTTAATTTATTGAACATACTTATAATGGTTGCTTTAAAATTAAGTCACCTCAATCCACTAACTAAGGCCCTGTTTCGCCTGATTCAGGAGCTTAGATAACTTTTAACTGAGCCATATAGCCATCAGTCACTTTCACTTCCTTGGCCTTCTAGGCAAGCTGCCCATGAAGTTTCCCCTGAGTAGTATACCATGCTGAATTCCAATAAATATTTTCAATACTCAGAAGGTGATACGGCACAATGAAGGGACCATCTATTAACCCACAAACCTGGACTCAAATCTCACATCTGGTTAGGTAATCTTGTACAAGTTACCAAATTTTTGATCTGCTTACCTCACCTCTATTTCACGGAATTATCATAAGAATTAATCCTAAGTATATATCAGGAAAACTCATCATCACTAGTTACCATCAATGTCCAATGGACACCCTGAATTTATTTAGAGTTAGGTCAGTTTTACACATATTTTACAGAATAAACATAAAAGGATAGTGGGAAACAACTTTATGAGATACCTAAACAGGAATTTAAATGTAGCAATATATTTTCTAGAATATATGTATAAAGATTAAAAAATTTTTATATTCTTAATAATTTCCTAGTTTGGAAGGTATGTGTACCAAAATGGCCAACATCTTTTGAATGCAACTAACTATTCATCAACTGTCAAATATGAAACTGAAACAAAGTTATCTATCTTATAAATACTGATTCCAGATTGCAAACATATCCCTAATAGAGTCTAGAATATTATTACTCTGGTTTTTCTTGTACTTCCATTTTCAAAATGCAGTATCTATAAAACTTTTGATGGCTCATAATTTTGTTGAGGAATAGTCATCTCTGACCCATAATTGAAAAAAATTGTTCATATTTAGATTTATAAGTTTCAAGAAGAATGATGAATCCAATTTATCATCATTTTTATATCACCTAATTCCTTGCAAGCACTTTTGTACACACATCAGACTTCAGGATTTTTCCACTTATAAACCATTTCAAGTACACTCTTGTACACAAATATCATTAAAGATTAAAAAAATACTGTAACAGGTCCTTCTAAACAAAATGAAATAATTCAAATTTTCGTCACAAAATAACATATGCTAAAGACTTTATTGTTGAATGACTAAATAGATGAGAACAGCATATATGTTTGTTTTTAGAAACATAACATGAACTCAATAGTTCTCGCATTTGAAAAAATTCATCAAGGATATTCTCAACTCAATGTTACCATCATAATTAGAGTTTAGAGTGTTGCTATCTCTTTAGTATTAATCTTCTGATTCAATTGATACTGGTAAATCAACTGTCAATTTTCTTCTCTTTGTCATTATGGGCAGGGAAAAAATCTAAATTCTCAATGATGTCTACTAAAAACCAAAAGAAGAAAAAAAGACATTAAGATAGTATCTATAAACTTTTTTTGTATGGTCTTGATAGATGACAATACTTTGGGCAACACAGTAACAAAACTGAAAGATAACAGTGATGATTTCATTATTGAATCATCCTTCTAGATCATTCAATCATTCTTCTGCATTCTTGTATCTTAGTGTTTGGACACAGTGAAGAAAAACTGACGAGTAACAATGAAACCCTTCTCAGGAAAACAAAATCATTTCAATATACAGGAAAAATAAGATCACTAAGGTCCCATAATTCATCTTGGATTTATTAAAGAATCCCATGTAGTAGCTGTAAGATAAAATAAGTTTCATTTTGCTTTTTAAAAGTACATATAAAATGTATATTTGCTCTTTGGAATATTTCTGAGACAGAATAAAGAATCATAAAATATTGTTTTTCATATATTTGAGGCTGTTAAAATAAATACTCAAAAACTAATTTGGGCCTAATAATATACTGAAGATTAAACAAAATATACATGAAAATACTTCCTCCTCCAGAACTTGAGCTCATATTATTTGGTATTAATCTTAAAGTATTCTTCTTTCTTGTCTCCTACAAATTCTATCAAAGAGCAAACACATAAATATTTGTCAAATACTAAATTGTAAGGGCTGAAAAGAATCTTTAAAATTATCTTCTACAACTTTTATTTAAATACTGAAGAGAATAATTACTGAAGACAGTTATGCCTAGAAAAGGTAAATAATTTGACTAATTACAAAGATTTATCCTTTCACTTAGTATTTGCTGCATATATAGTGATAAATAACAGTACCCAAAATATTTTTAGTGTGCTTATAATAAAAAAAATAAAAGAACAGGTTATACTTGGACATAATCCTATTATCTAACCTAAGAACTGATAAAATGACACATGTTGAATCAAACTTTGGGCAGACACCGGAAAAATAAACAACCCTTCTCTTAATGACAATTACTAAGGATTGGCCATGTGCTAGACACAATGCTAGCACAAGAAATACAGATTTAAAAAAGACTCAGTCCTCAAATGTAGAGAGAGAGGGAGAGATATAAAAGACTCTGCATGGTTTAAACCACGGCTTGATGTCACTTTCTCAGTGAGCCTACCTTGCTCATTTTGAATATTGCAATCCACACCACAGTCCATCTCATCCTACTCTACATTTTTAATACAGTATTTCAATTGTGTAACATTCTATATAATTTAATGTACTTGCTTTTTATTGTAATTTTTCTCCCATAAGAACATGGAGTTTTGTCTGTTTTGTTTGCTGGTATAGTGACTAGCATATAAAAGGCAAGTAAATAATTATTATCATACACTGTTAAGGTCAATAAACTGACTCTTTAAGAATCACTGTATTTAGATATGGTAAGAAATAGAGGGGAGTTCCAGGGCAAGATGGCGACGGAGCAGCTTTGTCTGTGAAACTCTCCACCCAGGAGAGTGCAAAGAGACTCTGATTCTCTCCCTGGAGGCTGCGGAACCCATCATCTGCAGCCTACTCTCCAAACAGAGCTCGACGGTAGACTTTGCCGAGGCATCGCCAAGGTCTGGGCAGCTACTGTGGTGGCTGCTGCTGCCGTTCTGACCGGCAGCCATTCCACATCGCACTGCCAGTGCCTGGGGCGAGCCACGGCCTCCTCTGAGGCAGTGGAGCTGTACAGCTCCCCCCTCCGAGGCAGCGGAGGGGCCGCCACCCCCCACTCCGAGGTGGCCGAGCCGCCGCGGCCCCCTCCTTGAAGGCGGCCAAGCCGCTGCCTCGCCTGCCTCCTCCGAGGCAGCCACCACAGAGGTAGCTATTACATATTGCACCGCCTGTGCCAGTGGCCCAGCCGCCACCGCCACCACTGCCACCAACGGAGGCGTTCTACATCGCACCGTCAGAGCCTGAGGGGCAGCTGAGCAGCTGAGATAAAGACCATCTGGAGCGAGAGATAACACCACCTGCTGGCGATTCAAGCCCACCACCAGCCAGCGCTGGTCCGAGGCCTAGGCACCCTCGGTCCCATGCAGGGCCGGATACTGCGGCCGCCTGCTGCTGCTGTTCCACCACGTGCATGGGAGTCTAGGGTCTCAGCTAGCTCCCTGACTACATCGTCTCTCATCATCACCAAGCCACTGGTCACTCAGGGAGGCTCTGGACGCCCGCCCCTCAGAGACACTGGTCCCATTCCTGGTTGAAGTACCCTGTGGGGGACCCAGGGCCACTCGCGCCTCTCACCGCCTGCTGTTGGAGCTTTGGAGCTCTGGAGCTCCGGGCCCACCCTGGCTGAAGCACTCAGCCCATGACCCCAAGCTTGGAGAACCAGACAAGCAGAGAGAAAGGGATCTAAGAAAGAGACTCTGCCTCCACCTTTCTCCAGGCAGAGATTTCCATTGCCCTGCCCACCTATCAACAAACTCCACCTTGGTTCCTAAGGTAACTTTGATAAACAGGAGACAAAG